>NC_141900.1:16733057-17036088 GCF_057802395.1 Ceratotherium simum simum
CAAGTGTCTAAGCTTCTGTGTTTCCTCAGCAAACCAATGACTTGGTTTTAAAAATGAGGTTACTACTTCTAATGAAAGACGAGTGATTTGTGTGTGTGTGTGTGTGTGTGTGGAGACCAGCCCTGTGCTAACATCTGCCAATCCTCCTCTCCCTTTTTTTTTTTTCGCTGAGGAAGACTGGCCCTGGGCCAACATCCGTGCCCATCTTCCTCCCCTCCATATGGGACGCCGCCACAGCATGGCTCGCCAAGCAGTGCGTTGGTGCGCCCCACGGCATCCGACCCGGCGAACCCTGGGCCGCCGCAGCAGAGTGCGCGCACCCAACCACTTGCACCACCAGGCCGGCCCCGACAAGTGATTTTTTAAAAAAGAAATATTTACTCAACACACAGTGTTATAAAGATGCAAATTGGAAATGAAAGAAAGAAAATTGTATCCATAGTCCTCTTATCACAATATGTCAATGGCTTTCTTCTTTTTGGTTTTCCAGGCTTGCCCATGTCATTGATATCCTCATATGTACATCTAATTTACTCCATATGAGTAAAATGAAGAAGTCAGATTAGTTCTCAGATTCTATGATAGTCGGAAGAGCGCTGTCCCAGGTCAGATAAAGTATTCCAGAGACTCAGAGATTAAATTAAAAGATCCAAACTTCAGTACCTGGAACTCTGCTCACCCATCAGCCTAAGTCTGGATCTGCTCTCCCGCACCCACTGCCCCCAGGCTGGCTGAGGTCTGCTTCCATCAGAGCAGGTTCATTCCTGGCAGCAGCAGGAAGACCCGGGATGAGAGGAAGTCCTGCTCCCTCAAGCAACACCTATTTCTCTTCTCCTGGAGACCAGGGGGGTCTTGATGAGGACCCTCCAGACTCCACACAAGGGCTGAGAGGGAAAGCCCTGGCTGCTCTTTGCCTGTGTCCTGCCCAAGAGTTTTCCTCTATTATTTTTTAAACATGTGTCTCTTTTGGAGGAGTATAACCTTCCAGTGCCCCTTAGAGAAGAGCACAGACACACCACAGCAGGAAGAGAAGTAGAGGAAAGGAAAACAAATGTCACCTGTTGAAATCACCTTCTAGGCTCAAGATCAAGCTGCTCCTGCCCAGGGTGTCAGGTCAGCAACCTGAAACCTGGATGACTTTCCTGGCCCTGTAAATGCTGCGCTTGACCAGAAACGCAGTCTATCCAGCCAGCCAGCCCCCACCTGCCAAGAATCTGTAATGATCTCCCTGTTCTCAATAAGGTCAGATATGCAACGCCAGCCAATCACCTTAAGCACAGTACTCTTTCCTTATTCCCCGACTGACCTGCTGGCCTTCTAAGGAAATCGCTGAGCTCCCAGCTAGTCCTGCCCTGTTTCTGCCTTGCTGCTTCTCCGGCTCCATAGATCTCCTCTCGCCCAAAACCCTGGGAAGAGGGCTCCACTGCCCGTGAGGCGCTGGACTCCCCAGTCCATGGATTGTCTTCCCTTGAATAAAGTGATCAAACTCATTACTAAATTGTATTATTTTTGTAACTAGACATGCTGAAAAGAGTATTTGGCTGAAGACTGGGACAGAGTTTATTAAAATCTGTGGCTGGTTATTGTCAACAGTTGTTGAGCCTTTAAATTGAGTAGTTATTGAATAAAATTGGTTACAGTAATTGAGAGAAACATAGTTTTGAATACTGACAGCGTGAAATACAATTTATTTTCATGACACATTAGATGGTTGTGGATTTTGTCCCCCAAAGCAATGTTTTCTTATTGGTGAAAATCTAGGAAATAGAGAAAAATAGAAAGAAAACAGTTCAACCAATTTTTCACCACCCAATCACTCACTGCTTATATTGAGACGCTTTCCATCTGTCCTTTTGCTATGCAGATGTCACCACAATTGTCACTTTGCTTTCTACTTAACATTTACCACAGCTTTGCTAGACATCTGCAGAAGATATAAATGATAGCACTGGAATACTCTTCTAGTAAAGTATTCTATTGCTTTATATTTGGCCAACAGCTCACTAACTCAGCACAACCCAAAAGCCTGTGATGGGGTTCAGGGCAGGCCGCCCCAGATGTGACACTCTGGTATGTGGATTATTTTGAGTTGAAGACAATGAAAGCTCAGAAGACTCAGGAAGAACATTTGATCTTCCCCCAAATTGCCTAAAAGAATTTAAGATAGAAGGACCTGTTTGAGGAAGGAGGTATTACCATAGATAATTCTAGTTGTGGCAGCCAGGAAGGAATGTAGCAATGGTCGTTTTATCAAAAGATCTCTTTGGGGTCCCATTGTCTACCAAATATTAACTCTTTTCATCTTTCTGTAAATCGTCTTTTCTCCCTTTGAAGTCTCAGACCTCTATCTCTCTCTCCTTAGTCCAGAAAGACATATACACCTCATTTTGCATGACTGTCTTTGGAATTCCTCATGCTTGTGTGAATTCCCCATGTATGTGTACTAACCTTTGATTTTCTTGTGCTAACATGCCTTATGTCATTTTAATTATTTGACCAGCCATAAGAACCTGCAGGGGAAAAGAGAGTGGTGGGCCTGGGGTGGGGGGCAGGATTCTCCCTCTCCTCCCACACCTGTATTTTTGGAACTTGAGCCTTTAGTCTTGGTTATAGATGAGGAGGTCCAACTTCCAGGATTTACTATAGAAGAGCTGCCCAGGAACTGGGTCTGGTACTAGGTGCTGAAGGACCCACAACCTCACTCCCCAGGCCAAGTTCCCTTTCTTCCCCATCTCAACTACCTTTTCCTATTGGCCAAGATGGTACAATTAGCATAACTATTTAGCATAAGTATATCCAGGAAGCCCTGGGTATAATTAGCATAAATGAAAAGGAGCCTTCATTTCAGTTGGCTGTCTAGGCTACCTCTATTACTCAAAGCTTCATTTCAGATGCATTCCTCTCTGATCCTTCACAATGCCCTGTCTTACCATTTCTGAAGATATGGTGCTGGAATAGGAGGACCCGGTCCTGCCTCCTGGCTTCCATGCCCCCTAGTTTAATCTAGGTTTCTTCCTTTGGCTACACACACAAACACACACACAGCCCTGATTCTCAAAAACTGTGGTATTCCCTATCACTTCTACTTTGTGTGGACCCCAGAGATCATCTATTGCAACTTGGCAGTTTCAAAGTGAAACAATAATCCCATCATTTCCTGAGCATTTCTCTGCATCTGGGACTGGGCTACATGCTTTGCTCACACCATCCTGTTTACTCTCCAGGCAACCCTATGAGGTGCCTTTTTACAGATGAGGAAAAGGAGGTGATATAACTTTCCCAACACTACAGAGCTATTGTGTTATTTTAGGGCATTTAAAACCCCTTCTGATGGGACCTCTGGGCGAAATGCTCCAAAGCAACTCAGAAGGTGGGCATGGGTTTCTGGCAGGGATTGCTGTTTTGTGCTTGTCCCTCCCTCCCAAGCAAGCAACACACTCATTGCTCTGTTAGTATCAAGTAGTAAATGAAGCATGAGATTTGTCTCCAGCCAGACCCGGCTGCATATTCCTACCTCATTCTCCCTAGGTATTGGCAACCTCTAAAAACAGAAACTAGTTTAAGGGCAAAGCATTTATTTGTGAGGAAAGAATTGCAATTCAGGGAGCATAGATTCAGGTAGAAATCCAAATAGTATCCTGATTACAGGAGAGGGGCTCAGGGTTTTTATGAGAAAAAGGGAGGAAGATGAGGTAAGTCGTATTAAAGAAGTGTTCATGGGTGCCAGATGAGGCAAGACTAGGTTTGTACTTCATAGAGTGGCTTGAGATCCCGTCATCAGGCAAGGGGCTACATTAGTACTTCATTGATTGGTTAGCAACTTGGTCATCAGGAAAGTCCAATTTCATCAGTTCTTACAAATAGGATATTCTTGTCCTTGCTGACTTCTTGGAATGCTGGCAGTTTGGTCCAGTTTGGAAAATAAAGAAAACAACGGGAGCAAGGCAGTTACTCTGAAAAGGCCATTCCAGCTCTATTTTCATATTGCTCCCCTCTTGTCATCTTTCACATTTCTCTTTTCATTAAGATCAATTTTTTTTTCTGATCAATGATCAAACACTGCAAAGCATTGCTGATCTACTATTGGAAAATATTGTTGATCAGCCATCAAAGTATCATTGGTCCCTCATTTCCAGGAAGGCTCATTCCCAGTATGTCATGTCCCACATAGGAGGGACAGCAGTTTCCTTAGGAGCCTTTCAACCATATCTGAGCAAAAAGAGCGCCAGAGCAGAGGCTGGCTCTACTGTTAAGTTTTTTTTAAGAGTGAAATTCTTCTGCAGTTCCTTGAAGTGTCTCATGTGAAGTTTCATAAGCCTTAGTAATCATTTCAAAGCACTGAGTGACCATGATCTGATGGTGTTGTTAAAACAACAAGCTATGCACAACAGACAGTTTTACAATAATGAGAATTCCTGTAATAACAAAATGCTGAGTGCAAATTGGAGAATAGACAGGAACTAGGAGGCAAAGCCCGAGGGCAGCCAACTAAAGAGATCGAAGGACCACAGAATGTCAGTGGGCACTGCGAAGAGTCAGCGAGACCAAAGGTGGTACCCTAACCCAGGGGAGTCCAGTCCATAGGTATATAACAAAACCTCAAAGACAATTGACAGGACTAGAATCCAACATCTACAAAGGTGCAAACCTCATTTTTCTCTCTACGGCTACCATCATTTTTTTTAGCCAAAGATAATCACAAGAAAACTAATTTGTTAATATTAAACAAACGTGAGTATCTGAATTCTGGAGTAATAAAGTAGGAGGAAAAGTGAATGTGTCGTCTTTGTTCACAAAGATATATCTTACCAAATTGTTGATAGCTTAAGAGAAAAGGTTTCTTTAAACCTGGGAAAACAAAACAATAGAGCACCCTCCTCAGTTCATGTAGTCCCATGTGATTAATATTTATTCTTGATCTTTCAATAGAAGTTTTATGAAGCCATCAGTTTCTCTGTTAGAATTCTTTAATTTCTTACCCAGTTCAGTTTTCTGATCTAAAAGTTGATCAGAAACTTGTATTCTAGAGTAACTGTCAGAGTAAAAAAATAATTATCTATAAGTTACAAAAGACTTAACATTATAATGCAATTGTCAAAGAAATCTGGTTATTTTTATGACACACATTCTAAGACAGTGACTAGAATTATGAATGATAACATTATACCAAGACATATCAGAATTTTGGGAATTTTTGTTTTGTTTTTTGTTTTTGTTGTTGTTGTTGTTGTTTTGTGAGGAAGATCAGCCCTGAGCTAACATCCACGCCAATCCTCCTCTTTTTGCTGAGAAAGACCGGCTCTGAGCTAACATCTATTGCCAATCCTCCTCCTTTTTCTCCCCAAAGCCCCAATAGATAGCTGTATGTCATAGTTGCACATCCTTCTAGTTGCTGTATGTGGGATGCCGCCTCAGCATGGCCGGAGAAGCGGTGCATCGGTGCGCACCCGGGATCAGAATCTGGGCTGCCAGTAGCAGAGCGCATGCACTTAACCGCTAAGCCCTGGGGCCACTAAGCCACAGGGAATTTTATGTAGTTTTTAGAGCACATATTATTAACATTCAACCATGCAATATTAACATTCAACCATGCAATATAAGCTAAGAAGATTGATCATCATTTTTTGTGACAATATTTCCCATGTAGTTTAACATATCAAATAAGCCTAATTAGTTTAATATCTCCCTTTTTATAGGAGGATAGAACAAATTCTTTGAGGTGAGATATTTCAGGGGAACTCTAGAAAACTTCCAAGTTATTTCCAGGTCAAAAAGATTTCATTTAGAATTTGATTTTGGGAAGTTTGTCAAAAATATCAACATGTTTTAAAACACTTGGTCAGATAGGCTAATAGGTCGCTGTAAAACAATCCTTAGTTATCCATTTAACAAAGATGACAATTAAAGATTTTCAGGCAAATACAGCAAGTTAAACGGTTGTAAGAAAAACCTTGGCTTTTGTTATAAAAAGACCTGATAGTAACAAAACAGGAAATTATTTTGATAAAACGTAATTACTTTAGGACAAATTTACTTTCTTAACAAAATATATCTCCATTTCTTATAACTTCTTTTACTGAAAATATACATTTTCTAGTAGCATAAATTTTTCTTAATGCGGGGAAAGAAATGTTTGCTAATAGACTTAAACATCTTTTAGTTTTTCTGTAATAACAAAGCCAAAATAGGTCAAAATAGACTTGTTTAGCAATTACTGTTTCAGTGTTTTATCTTACTTGGAAATGATCTAGACAGTCAGTGAATTCCCATTATTTAACTTAACTTAGCAAAACTCTAAGATTTCAAGTTACCAAAAGGATTTTGAAGTTATTTTTAAGTACAAATATCATAACACATATTTATTGTTGTAAAGTCACCTGAAAACATGTTGTTCTTGCTTACATCTATTTAGTTTACCTGTTTCCAATAAGTATGTTTAGATCACCTACAAAAACTTCATAAGACATTAGACAAAGTCAGCCATGATTATTTTACTGCCAAATTTTGTAACAGGGATAATATGAATTTATTTGACTTTTCATAACCCGAGGTATAACAAAAGTTTTATATTTAATGCTGATACGTCTAAACACAATAAACTTCATTTAGCTCGAATAGTGAATATTTTCCTAGATCATGTGATCCTGAAATTCATTTGGATTAGTTTCTCTTATAGTTTTGAGAGTACACTCAATTTATATAGTGCTTATTTTAAACCAATTAAATAGAGCTCTTTTAGAAATTATACCATCCAGAGGCAGGAAAATATCACATCTATATAACTCACATGTATATAGACACACATACATAGAGACACCATAGCTATAGTTTTAAAATTACTGCCATGAATCAGGTACAGTAATATAAAGCTCACTAGTTGTGAAAGAATAGTTTTATCTAAATTTTGTTTATGGCAGATGGAATAAAATAAGTTTGTCTACTTAGACGGGTAAAGCTTTTTTCCTTCTAATATTTGTGAAGACACTTAAGATGCTGCATTTTGGGCAAAGGTGCTTATATAGCTGTTTGCCCCCTTTTCCTCCCATCTAAGGAATTGGTGATGGCCTAGATAAAGTTCCCAGAGAGGGTACAAACTTTTTGAGATAAATAGGGGAAGTTTTGGGGATTGACAAAAGGGAATGGGTGGAATCTGAACTTCCACTAGAGCTGCATTTCCACTTTTTCAAAGATTTAAAGATAAGGACAGTTGCTTTAAATTCCTCAAATTGGATTGTAACTTAAATGGCATCGTAGATTGATCTACCTGTCCAACTACATCATCCCTAATTTGCTTCTTTCCCTCTGGGTACATAGTTTTATTTTAACTTATAGAAGAAGGCCTATAAAAAAAATTCCTGTCAGACTCTGAATATCAGCTTTCAATTTGACCAAATTTCTCATCATAAATTACTAAATCCTTTCAAATATCTTGTCAGGTTTCAGCCAGGACAAACAGTAAATATTTCTGGCAGTACTAAATGACTCCATTAAATTTTAATTTTAGTTTCCCCTTGACTATTTAAGTAAATAATATAGCAGTTTACTGTAAAATCTCTCAGAGTTTTGTTAACTCTGTGAGGAGCCCTACAGGGCCCTCCTTTGAAGGGAGATATGAGAGTGGCTGTGAAGACGTTATCTTAATGAACTTTTGTGTCATCTTTTCTTTTAGGTACCCTGTATATGTTAATATTTCATTAGCTTTTTGCAACAGAATTTTCAATAAGGCTGTTTGGGAATATTGAAAACTTTGCTTTTAAGTGCACTTCTTAAATGATCTTACCTAATTAGAATATTCATTCTAAATACCAATGTAATGCCCTGAGGCTGGCAGCTCTTTGGTAGGACATTAGCCACAAGAGGAGTTCAACCCCCATTTCCACCCAGCCAATTCTATCCACAAATGGAGTGTAACCCACATTGCTGTATGACCATATTTTGGGCCCCCAACCTGAGAGTTACCAAGCCAAGCTGTCAGCATATAAACTAAGCTTAGTAAGATCTTGCTGTATTTCATAAATATTTAACAGCTTCCAAAACACTTTTTTAAGAAGGTGTGCCAGAATGTGGCACATTCGACTCTTTAAAAATTGCATTCAATTTGTCTGGTCTGTGATTCTCAAATCTAGTGCACAAAAAGACAAGTTTTGGAGGCTCAAAACAGCCCCACAGAGGCCACTGTAATTTTAAATTATCTTTAGTAATATTAGTCCACTGGGACAAAAGTTTACAAGAGGAAAGATCATAGTTCTTAAATATAAACCCAGCTGGAGTTCTCGAGGGAGGAAATTCTCAGGAACTCTTAGAAGATGAAATTCCTATGTTAAAGGACAGCTGGACAAAGAGACAAAGAGACACCAGTTGCAAGCCCCAGGTTGTCACCTGGCTACCGCTGTTTGGAAAAACTACACAAAAGTCAGAATTTGAGCATTCACCAGATAAGGAATAAACCCTCAAATGGCAGTAGTTATAGCCAATTCAAACAGAGAAACCAGTTCAGATGGCAATAGCTGTGACCTGCTTAATTAGTCCAAAGGGGGAAATTTGTTCGGCCAGCAAAAGCTGTGACTTGGGTTGGAGACAGTTGTCTCCTGGTCAATTGACCCCAGATTGAGCTATTGCCCGCATTATCCCAAGGAAAGGCAAAGACCTCAGCCAAAAGGAGGGAGATCAGAACCTGAGAGGATTCATGATTAGAGGAGCTGGTGGTCCAGGAAGTAGTGAGCATACAAGGTGACTTATGTTGGTACCAAACCTGTCTCCAGGGGACACTGGTACACAAAGATGAGATCACTTCAGATCCCACTTCTGACACCATATGTCAACCTATAAAAACAGAAACCAGTTTAAGAAGCAAAGCATTTATTTGAGATCAAAGAATTGCAATTCAGGGAACACAGATTCAGATAGAAACCCAAATAGTGTCCTGTTTACAAGAGAGGGACTCAGGTTTTTATGAGCAAAAGGGAAGATGATGAGGTAAGTTGTATTAAAGAAGAGTTCATTGGTGCTAGACAAGGTAAGGCTAGGATTGTACTTGACAGATGGTCTTCAGATTCAGATATCAGGCAAAAAGACTAGACTTGTACTTCGTTGATTGGTTAGTGATTTGCTCATCAGCAAAGTCCAATTTCATCAGTTCTTACAAACAGGATATTCTTGTCCTTACTGACTGCTTGGAATGTTGGCAGTTTAGTCCAGTTTGAGAGATAAAGAAAGCAAGACAAGCAAGGCAATTCCTTGGAAATGGGTGTTCTGCCTCCATTTTAATATGGCTCCACTCATGGCATCTTTCACTAATGTGCAGCCTTGGGAAACAGATTTAAAATATCAGCCCCAGTTTCTCCATTTCCAAACTGAGGATAATAATATTTATCCCACAGGGTTATTTGCAGGATTTAATGAAACAATGAACATAAACCAATCAGTGCAGTGCTAGAGTGTAGTCGATGTCCAGTTAATGAACATGATTATTGCTATTATCCCACAACCATTCTTTGAGTGTTTCTCAGAACTCTCACCATTTATCATCCCTCCCTTCACCTTGTGTTCAGACTTTTGTCTCCTCTCTTTCCAGCCACTCCCCCTCTCCCCCATTTCTCTCACAAGTCACCTCCTTGTGCCCCCATGGAAGCAGCGGCTCAGGCCCTCACCTGGCTTCCACCACCCACCAAACTGTGGCTCCTCCAGCAGTTGTCCCCATAAGGTCACTCTCGGCTTCACTCCACCTGGACAGGAAGTAGAGCCACACTGGGCCACCTTGCCCTACTATGGGGCCTCCTGTTTCCAGGTAAGTCCCTAGCCCCTTTCCCACTTTGGGGTGCATGAAGAGGCTGTGAGACACTTGATGCCCCTGCTTCACTGCCATCTCCCTGGCAGACAACCAGGCGGTAGTGAAACTGGAGCAGGAGGCCTCGGTGGTGGTGTGCACAAGTAGCTTGGCAACCCTGCTGGGCATGGCCCACACCACAGTCTACTACATCCACTGGTACTGCCACCAGGAAGTCAAGGACCCCAAGAGGCTCCTCTGACTGGCCATGTTTAAGCCAGATGTCTAGTGGGATTTGGTCCTGAAAGTGAATCAAGTCACCTCCATAGAGGCCAAGGATGGCACCACCTGTACCCTGTCAGTGCTGAGGCTGGAGAAGCGCCATGCGGGCATGTACTACTGCACTGCCTGGGACCCCCACAGCCATGTGAGCCGCCCTGGCCCCTGCGCAAAAAGAACTCAGACTCTCCAGTCTGTTCATCCCTGGCAACTTCCATAACCTCTGGGTCCCTTAGGTTGCCCTGGGGTCATCCCTCAGCATCGTAGACACTCCTGGAGGCCACCTCCGCCAGCTCACTGCAG
Source organism: Ceratotherium simum simum (assembly GCF_057802395.1). Lineage (NCBI taxonomy): Eukaryota > Metazoa > Chordata > Mammalia > Perissodactyla > Rhinocerotidae > Ceratotherium > Ceratotherium simum. The sequence continues at coordinate 16,743,406 of NC_141900.1, forward strand.
AAAACCTGATGAGACTAAAGATGTGCAAGTGTGCACGCTGGCACGGACTGTGGGAGTCATCTAGTCAGAAGGGGCCTTTCTAAATATCATTCTGTTAGCGTTTCTGAAGCATTTGGAGGAGAATCAGTGCTGCTTAATCCAGTAGCTACTAGCCACATGTGGCTATTGAGGACTTGATAAGTAGCCAGACCAATAGTCCCAGCTGATATGGACTACTTTTGTAAAATACAAACCATATTTTGAAGACTTAGCATAAACAAAGGGGAATATCTCATTAACAATCTTTATATTGATTGCACGTGAAAATGACAATATTTTGGAAATCCTTGACTAAATGAAAATGTCATAAAATTAATTTTACCTGTTTCTTTTTACTTTTTTTTTAACTCAGCAGCTAAATAAATTTAATTTGTGCCTCAAATTGGTGACACACATTTATTTCTATTGGATAGGGCTGTTACAGACTAACTATTTAAGAATCTCATATCTCCCCTGAAGAATGCATACATAAAATATCTTGCAAATAATTTCAAGTGTAAAGATCTCTCTGGAGCTTTACCACAAAGTGTTTGAAAGCTGAGACTGAAAGTTTATTCCTAAACCCAGTTTCTATGTTGTTGCCCCACCAACCATCAATCATTTTGCAGCAGAGAAGTCGGCAATCAGATGCACAGGAAACAGTATTGCCAACTTCTCAGCACCCTCATCCATTAGCAGGCCTGATACTCAGACCATGTTGGTAGATGATAATCCCTCATGGCAGGGTGTTGCAATCAACCCTGGTAAGACATCAGGTCCTCCGCCTTCCACTTCTCCCCTAGTGCCACCCCACATGGGAATTTGGGTGGATCTCCAGCTTCTCTGCACCTCTGTTCTCTCATCTGTAAAATGACATGCTTCAGCTGCTAAAATTATGTGGCTCTGATTTCTATATTAAAGCAAAATCATAAAAAAAGTTATAACTATGTTCACTACATTTTTATAAAGCCAGTCAACTTCGTGAAAAGAAAAGAAAGGAAAGGAAGGAACAGAAGAGAAGAGAAAAAAAGGAAAGAAAAGGAAGGGGAGGGAAGGGAAAGTAAAGAAAAGAGAAGAAAACCTGTGTTACTGATCCTCCAGCCCTAAACAGGTAACCCCTCTGCTGCTATATGTTGGGAAGGAAAAGAATCTCTTTGAGGTCTAAGCTGAATTGAAACCTTTTCAATTGAAAATTCAAAGTTTATGCACAGTTTTATTGCATTGGTAAAACTGATTAATGAAAGGAAAGTAAATGTTCTGAAGGAAATTGGTGCCTCAGATTGTTAACTCATCATCTGTCTCCCTGAGCCTTTGTTTTTGTGGTTAGAAATTTATAATTAAGACATGCTCTTGTGAAAGAGCCCCAAACCCCCACCCTCTACTGAAGGCCTCGGTCAAGGCTAAGACCTCCCAGTATGTGCGAGAATGGGTCAGGGTAGAGGGGGCTGAAACTTACTTTTGCTGTTTTCAGGTTGTTCCTTCATTTCGTCTTCCATGTTGGCCTAATAAAACTGAAACTTTTCTTCTTCTAGCACCATCTCAGTGCCTGACTCCAGGGAGGACTGAGCTCTGTGAACTGGTGATAATGAGGGGCATGGCCAACAGGAGGAACAAGCTCCTCACTCATCTCCTTACAGAACAACATCATCCACATTCCCCAAGAAGGGCTGCCCAGTGCTCTGCTGTGACCCTCACATCACCCTAAACCCCCATCTTCACCCCTCACTGACTCCTGCTTTGCCCTTTATGAGTTCTGTCGCCTGAAGCAAGGTCTTAACTCTCCTAGGAGTCAGTTTTCTCATCTCCAAAATGGAGAAAACAACAGTGCCAAAAATGTATCTTTCTTTGAATTATACCTCTTGATTTCAGTTTCAACCTCTGGGGTGACAGACTAGCTCTTTTCTGCATGGAAATTCTGGAGAGAAATGTTTAGAGATCAATTCAATATCTTTCTGGAGTGATCTAATCTCCAGGGTAATCATTGCTGGATTCTTAAACTTTGATTTCTAAGAAATGGTCCCAACTTGTTTTACTCTCACCATCACTTGCTTTGGGGATCCTTCCAGCTGGTCTCTGCCTACATGAGGGATTCCCCGTGGCAAGGGCATGGCTAGTGCATTTCTGCTGATGTCCGGGGGCAGGGTAACTGAAGGCAGCATAACAGAGTATAGCAGTGGTTGGATGAAAGAGTGAAGGTCTTCCAGGTCAAGCATGGTGACTGAAATGAACACATGTGAGAAGTTGGTTTGACTACTTTGTTTGCAAAATTTGAAGTGTTCCTGGGCACACTCCCAACCTCACTGGTAATAGCCTGAGAGCTACTCAGAAATGCCCTTAGTGAGGAGAACATGAGCATTAGGGCCTACGGTTTAGATGATCATTGTCACCAGCTTGGGGAGAAGAGGTTCATAGAGGAAGCAGCTGCCATATTGTAAAAATTAAAAAGTAAATCAAGGATTTTTGGAGACATCTCTACAGAGCATTAATTGACTTACTGTGTATAGTTTATATATTTGTGATTCAGTGAGTTCCTTCACACCTTTGATATCCGTTTTTCTCCCAATATATAGGTACCCACACAGGACATAAAGCTACCTAGTTCAACTTTCTGAGATTCAGTCTCCCCATTAGCTAAAGGGGTGTAAGAAATGTTCTACCTGAGAGGGTTGCTGGAAGATTCATTCAGTTAATCCATGTAAAGAACTTAGACCCAGTGTTCTGTAACCGTTAGTGCTGGTTGTTATTATTTGTGGCCTGGCCCCTGTGTAAGAGGGTATAGATGAGACACAGAGAGGAGTCCAACATGATGAGTTTTCCTCCAAGGAGCCTCTTGGATCTCAGATGTTTGAAAGATCAAACTGCGGCCTTGGCTGAGATGGCCACCTTACGCTCTGCTTCCTCTATGGCTGCTGGGAGGACCTGCCTTGGCCTGAGGAACCTGGGACTCAGAGAGACTCTGTAGCATCCAAGGTCATATAGGCATTGCTAGCAGCAGAGAAGGGGTTTGAAGCCGGGTATGAATGCCCTTAAATCTTATATTTTTCCCACCGTACCACACTGACCCACTAAGAACTGGAACAGAGAACAAAGAAGAGAAGAGAGGGGTCAGGCTGCTTTGTATATTCACGAAGATGCAGAGTATGTTCCCACAAAGGTACCCAAGTAGGAAATTTGGTCCTGTAATGGAAAGGGTTGAAAAACAGAATCCTAATTTACTGGATGAAACATTATTAATTAATCAAAATATTTGAGTAAATAATGACAGGACTAGCACTATACTATTTGCTATGTATGTATCTCAAGGGAAATAAAGAAATAAACTAATTTTACCGCATTCGTTTATTACTCCTAAAAGTTTTTTGGTGGATTCTTGAGGGTTTTCTAAATATAAAATCATGTCATCTACAAATAGTGACAGTTTCACTTTTTCCTTTCCAATTTGGATACATTTGATTTCTTTTACTTGCCTGATTGCTCTGGCTAGAACTTCCAATACCATGTTAAATAGGAGTGGTGAGAGTGGGCATCCTTGTCTGGTTTTCCTGTTCTTAGAGGGATAGCTTTCAGATACTTGCACCCCTGTGTTCATCGCAGTGTTATTCACAATAGCCAAGACTTGGAAGCAACCTAAGAGCTCATCAAGGGACAAATGGATAAAGAAGATGTGGTATATATACACAAGGGAATACTACTCAGCCATAAGAAATGATGAAATCCAGCCATTTGTGACAACATGGATGGACCTTGAGGGTGTTATGCTAAGTGAAATAAGTCAGAGGGAGGACGTCAAATACCGTATGATCTCACTCATTAAGTAGTAGATAATAACAACAACAAACACACACATAGAGACAGAGATTGGATTGGTGGTTACCAGAGGGGTAGGGGGGAGGGAGGAGGGTGAAAGGGATAATTAGGCACATGTGTGTGGTGATGGATTGTAATTAGTATTTGGGTGGTGAACATGATATAATCCATGCAGAAATAGAAGTATAATGATGTACACCTGAAATTTATACAATGTTGTAAACCAATGTTACCGCAATAAACAAAATAAATAAATGAAATTTAAAAGTGTAAAAAAAAAAGAAATAAACTAAAGATTCCTTGATTTCATGAAGTATATAAGTCTTCTGAGAAGGTAGAAATTCATGGACCATTGAGACAGATTCATGGAACCAGAAGATTCAAGTGAAAATATTGTCAAATAAGAAAAGGAGAAAGTCCACATTTGTGACACACAACCTGGTGGAAACAGTAAGAAGGATTAGTAAATAGCTTTTGTAATCAAGTTTTCTGACTCTGAAAGGACGTATCTTCGGAAAATAGTATCCCAATCTTTCAAATATGTTGTTATTTATAGATCTTGATTATTTTTTGAATCGAACTCTCCAGTCATTAATTTTCACTAGCACTTTGGGTACAGGACAAACAGGACATTTGTAGGCAGCTCCCTCCTTGCCCGTGTTTGCTGTGCGGGGGGTGTGGGGATCTCTCTGAAGGAGAGGACGGTGTGCCTGCTTCACAGCCTTGGCCATGAAGCTCCACCACGCAGAGCATCTCCTAGGAGGGCAGGGCTGAGACCCCGCAGCACCTCATGGTGGGGAGTTCTTCTGTCTGGAGATGCCATCGATATCATCCAAGTCAAGGAACTAAGATCATATAAAGAGCATATCCCAAATCCCAAATAGGCCTCCCGACAGTAGATCTGTGCTCAGCCTGCTTCAACAGAGGCAGAGAGGAGAGGAAAGAGGTGAAGCTCATGGATCCACTGAGCTCCCGCATTATGCCAGGGGTTGTGCTATGCACCTTCCTTAAACTGATGCTGAGAGACAGGCGTTCTTATTTCATTTACACAGTTGAGGACACTGAGTGTTAGCACATAAATCAAGCTGATAACAGGCAGAATTGGAATTAAAAGCAGCACTGAATTATTTCATGCTCACTTTTATAGCACACTGTGGACTCAGTACAAAAGAAACAAATTTGAGCTCCAGCTCTACCATTTACTACCTGAGAGCCTCACTTTACACCCTCATCCCCTCTGGGACTTGCTTCCTGCCTTAAAATATCATCATTTAGATAAAATGAGCTAATGGATGTAAGTGATTTGGCAATTGTAGACACTATATGAAAGTAAAGTCAGACTTAGTTGAAAAAAGAAGGGATTTTCCAAATTTCCAAATCTCTTACGTATAGGTCAAAAGGCAAGCCTCACAAACTGGCAACACAAATGTTACTAGAGGTGGCAGGCACACAAAACTGGGGGTATGATGTCAGTTAAGCTAGCATCCACACGCAAGTGGGTGGAATGTGTTGTGAGATGGTGGGGAGACAGTGGGTGAAGGGATTTCTGGTTCACTTGTCTCTGAGGGTCTTATCCCAGAAGAACAGCAACTTCACCAGAAACCCAAAACAGATGGAGGGAGAATCTGAGAACATCTGGCGGATGTCAAGCTTCCCCGATATGGCCATGGTAGAACAACATCAAAAGTGGAAGGTATTTGCAAAATGAGCCCAAATAAGCACTGATTTTCCCCCACAGCTGCACATGTAGGAGATCCAAACAGGGTCTCTAAGAGGGTGAGAAGTGCTGAAGGGCCCAGCGCAAGCAGGATGTGGATGAGAAGCTGCAGGGTGGGACTTCATATCCCAGGGCCTGGTGTGAGTCAGTAGTGGTGGATTCAGGTCTGGTTATTGCACCAGCCAGTTCATAGGAAGAGGCCAAATCCCAGAGACCAGCAGGGCAAAGGGCTGGGAGTCAGTGAGGATACAGAACAGAGGGTGGCAGGAGGAGACTATAAGAACTAACTCTTCTCCAGTGTGTGGTGATGCCTTCTGGGGATGAAAGGAGGAAGAGAGAAACGGAAAAGATGAAGACTGTACCAAAAGAGACCAAACTAACCTGAAAGAGACTGTTCTCAACTGGAGGAAACCACTTTAAATCGTTAAGTTTAGTGCTTCCCTCCAACATCAGAATGAGGAAGAGATGAGATATGTCATTTATATATGATAATGACGCTCCCCCACAACACACACTGAGTTGTAGTGTGTGGATGTTCCACCACTGTGCCCTGCTCCAGGGTGCCCAGGTGAGGGGGCACCCGTGGGGACCAAAATCCCATGCCTTGCCCACCCCCATCTACACCCGGGAGCAGGGCTGTGGCAGCCTGGAGAAAGAGTGCCTTTTTCTAATTATTCTGCCTAAGGTGTGTCTTTTTTTAATTGGGAAAAAGGAAGCTTCTGTGCTATGGGAGGCCTACTCAGGAGGTAATAAGTACATAGTGTTATGTAGACAAGATACAGCATTTTAAATAAATTGAATCCATGAAGCTTCTTGGCCCCCAGGAAAGACAAAACTAGTCCACATAAAAAGAATTATCAAAGAACCAAGAAAAATAGTATTGTTAGAATCCAGTAACCAGATTTTAAATCCCAGAGCCTTGAGAGAAATTGACAGCCATGACAAATATAGGCGGAAAAAAAGGCCTCTCCATAGACCACAAAGACCACAAAGTCAAGGAGCCCAGACTCTGGAGTCAGAGGACAGGCGTGGACATGAGCATCTCCAGCGATGTAACACCCACTCCAGTGACTGTTGTGAGAATCATGAGATTATAAATCCAACATGCTTAGCATCAAACCTGGCGTAGAATAAAGGACTCAGTAAGATCAATTACTAGTACTTGTAATTAGATGTCACTTGTTTGTCTTTATCCCCTTGTATGAAATAATAGGGAAAATTAGTTAAGAAAAGCCTTCCTTCAGGGACATTGCCAATATTGCTATCTCCACTAGATGCACCTATCTCTATCTCTATCTCTATATCTGTCTCTGTCTCCCTATCCATCTCCATCACCATCTCCAGCTCCATCACTATATCTATATCTACCTGTCTGTCTATGTATCTAAATATCTGGAAATGAACTTGTGGGTTTGTTGTTGCCACAACCTGACTAATGTTCTCCAGATAAACCAGGCCCCTCAGAAATGTCATGGAGGGTGGTCCCTGCTTGACCCACTATTTCCATTCCTGACACCAGCAGTCACACACACCTGACACTGATCTGAGGATTCTGGCCACCAGCAGCCTCAATTCTCTACCTTGTCCTAGGAGGCAAAGCCTGGGTAGACAAGATGTCCAGTTACAAGCAACCATCTGCCCTTGTCTCTGGACTAGTGAGTTTGTTCTTCCTTCTGTTCAGATGGTGTGAAAACCTAAAGAAATCATTTAACGCTGCCTCTGAATATTTCAGAGAAAAAGTCTGTTTTATTTTCTCTCTTTGTCTAGTTAGTAGTCAAAATGGTACAACCATAAATATCTATATCCACAGTACAAAAAAAGGATAAATATATTCATGTACAGTACTCAACAATGCATCTGCTACTTTGGTCATATATTGGTGCCAACAAAAATGAACCAGGCTCTGGAGCATCTGATAAACATTTGGTCTATTGCAACACCTGCTCAGGAGCCTTGACCCAGGGTGCAGGGTCGGTGTCCCTCTCCTCCTCCTTCTGAGGCCCCGGTTCAGGGAAAGAGTGAGTCCTTTTAGTCGTAGGCCCAGGCCTTCTGGTCTACTGCCCTATGCTCCTCAACATTGATCTTCCCAGTGTTGATCACCCCAGAAATGGTATTTATTGGAAAATAGGGCAGCTGCCTCAGGAGAAAAATCCAACCACTGAGCTGGCCTCTTCCTCTCTTTTCTCCTCAGGAGGACCCAAGACCGTCTGTGTTCACATTGACCCCACACAATACGACAGAGCTGGACATAAAGCTCAGAGACAACCACTGTCCAGGTTAAAGGAGCTCTAATACACACAAAGGTTTCAGAGAAAATCACATGAAAATCATAAAAACAAGTGGAGAAGGTTAGCTAAGAAAGGAAAAAGAGGGAAAAATTTCCCTAAATGTGGAAAAATGAAATACTAATAATATTTGACTGCTTTCCCAGGTTTCTATTTCCAAATGGTCACCAAAGCACATAACAATGAAATTTGGGGACAAAATGAAATGTTTGTCAGCATGGGGAAGTTAAATTAGAAAAATGGTAATAGCAATGATAATGTCTAACCATTACTGAAAATTTATTATATGTTAGAATCCATACTAGGTACTTTTAGTTACTTAATCTGCATAAAGTTTGAGATGGGTATTATTATTGCATCTATTTTCAGATGAGGAATTTGAGGCACAAAGAGATTAGGAAATTTGCTCAGGGCCAGGCAGCTTCTAAGTGATGGACATGAACAGAGAGTAGCGGCAGACGTTGAAAAATGCTTCAATGACATGGGAATCGACTCAGAATGTAGTATGAACTGAACGAAGAAGAATACAGACCCTAAACATATTCCACATGTAACTTATAAGTATATTCACAGTCCACAAAATCATATTAATATCCATATATATGCAAAAAGGTATCTAGAAATTAACACACCATAATGAGAATAGTTGTTGGTCTTGGTGACATGACTGTGGGCGTTTTTATTTTCATCTTTACCCTGTTTCTCTGAGCCTCCACAATGAGTACCTTTACCAGCATGTCCACTTATAACCTGTGTGACTTACGTTGAGTCAGGTCATTCCTCTGTACCTCATTTTTCTGATCCATAAAATGAAAACTACAAACACCCATATCATGGGCCTTGAAGATTTAAAAAGTGAAAAACTTTTTTTTAGAAAAAAAATTCTAACAAATAGAAAATACTAATTAAATAATTGCTATTATAAAAGTTAATATTTATTAAACATGAAATGTTTTAAAATACTATGCTGAGAAACAGTGGTCATAAAATAGCTCCCAGGCAAGTAGAAACCATTCCCATTTCCACAGACATCAAGGCGCCTGCATGGCCCCCTCACATGCACGCTCAAGAGCCCTGAGGAGACCACCAGCCTTATCCCGAGATCTGCAGGGCATGAGGCCCACAGAAAACAGGAAACTCAGGCCTGCAGCCAGCACTACAGGCCAAGGTCCCACCTGCCCCACCACTTCTTCCCTGTCCCCGGTTCAGGCCACGCCCCCTGCCACTGACCTGAGGCATCCAGTCACCAGGTCCCCATTCTCCTGCCTTCTTGAGGACACAGCCTGGCAGACAGGATGTCACTGCTGGAAGCATTCACCTTCCTGTCCTTCTGGGCTGGTGAGTCACACTCCCTGACCATTTCAGTCTGGATGAGTGAGCAAAGAAATTCCTTAATGTTTCTTATATTGTCAGACGTTCATTGGAAATTCTCTTCTTTTACTTACAGTTGGACTTGGGTTATCAAAAGTGGAGCAGTCCCAGATATCCATTTCCACAGAAGTAGAGAAAAGTATTGACATACATTGCAAGGTAACGAGCTCAGATTTTGAGGGGGAATACATTAACTGGTACTGGCAGAAACCGAGTAAGGCTTTGGAGCATCTGATTTATGTGAGCTAGACAGGAACCCCACCTCGAGATGACCTAGGTGGGAAGAAAAATAAACTTGAGGCAAGAAAGGATTCTCAAACATCCACTTCAATCTTCACTATAAAGTTCATAGAAAAAGAAGATGAGGCCACTTACTACTGTGCTGGCTGGCACCACAGTGCTAGAACTGTTGAGACAACTCACACAAGATCCCCTCCTTGGGTCTGTGCCCACACACATCCTTCCCAACAGTGGGAACCACAGCCAGGCCCCAGCTGGGCTCCTGGCCTCAGCCTCTCCTTCTCTGCAGCACTTCCGGAGCTTTCCAGGAAGCCATTTTGGATTTGCTTGCACATTACCTTCCAGCTGACCGCAGGAATTGTGCTTCCAAAGCTTTATTTGACACTATTTCCCAACGAGTTGAAGTCCTGTCTGGGGACTGCGAGCACAATGGCTGTGCCACTGTGCATCATCTCACCGTCCAGAGAGTCTCAGCAAGCAGGCGAGGTTCAGACTGAGAGGAAATCGGCATGAGCTGTTATTATTATATATACTCAAGACAAGCCCTCTGCAATATAACCATTATTGGTCCATTTTACAACCAAAGAAATTAAAGTTTAGAGAATTTAGGTTTAATGATCCTTCAAAGACAAGAAGTCCATGCTTTTTGAACTGGACTGTGAGACCACAACGAAAAGTGTAAGGATTGCAGTTCTTTAAGTGAATAGGGTATCTGAGGTAAATTGGGGATGGAGTAATGCTGTTTTTCGGGAAGGTGTGGGGAGGATTCTGCCCATATGATGTCATGAGAACAGAGCTCCAAATTCATTGTGACCATTAGATGGACCCACTATATTGGGTAACACTTCATTTGCCTGTGAAAGAAGAGAAAGAATCTGCCAAGACCAGAAGAGCTAACATCGTGTGTGTGTGTGTGTGTGTGTGTGTGTGTGTGTAAGTCCTCTATCAGTGTTCTCAATTCTTTGACTATATCAGCTCCTTTAACCCACAGTATCTACAAGATCTGTTCTGTTATCATCAAGCATATTTGATTCAGGAGGTAAGTGAAGTACCAAGAGGTTCAGTCACTTGTCAAGTCACACAGCTGGTACGTGGCCAGTAGGCAGAGCAGAGTAGGGACCCAGATGGTCAGGTTCTTCTTGCCTCTTACACTAACCACTTCTTAATTGCAGGACAATAAAGGAAACAATACATTGTTCCCATCCCCATAGACGAGACACAACTAACCACTACGGAACATTAACTGACACAAATTTTTATTATGTGCTGAAGCACATGCCCAGTATTTGAGTGATTCAGTGTCTTCACAGAATAAGTAAAATGCCAATAAATTGTCAATCAACTTTTCAATATAAAACAATAAAAAGATCCTTATTTTCTATTTCTAACAGTGGTATCTGCAGTGGGCTTCCGGTATAATATAGATATCTCCTTGCAAGTTTCTTATAGGTACTAAAAAGTCTCCAAATAACGTCAACATATTCATTCTCTCTAGCCCTTATTTCAAGGATCCACAGTCTATTGTTCACATTTGAGATGTAATGGAAGGAAAAAGGAGGCATTTGCAGGCCAGGCCGACAAGAGAGATGGAATTAGACACGTGATCCTTCAGCCCTTCTTCTCCCACCTCTGGTGGCTCATATTTCTTTGATTTACATCCTGACCTACACTGTTTATAACCATGATGGTTTCCTAATGGGGGGACCATTGCCTTATTGAGCCTAAACAGAACCTTCCTAGTCCCCTATGTTTTTTATGTAAGCAAATTAGAGACCATAACCTGAGTGGAACACACCAATGTGAGAAGATTATTCCAGGAGGAATGCATGGAAAGTGTGGATTAAGCTTCTCAAATATCTTTGCTGAATTATTTGCATGGGTTTTCTCACGTACTATACAGAAGAGCAGTGGACATTAGTGATACAGCGTCTTCAGAGGAACAGACCTCAGGAGATAAAAGTGATGTCAGCTTTTCCATATGATCCCTAAAAAAATAGTGACAAATTCAATGATGAACAAAGAGAAAGAAGCAAATAATTCATGCTGCAAATGATAGAATATTATGAAGCCATTAAAACTGGCATATATGAAGATTTATTAATAAAAGTGAAAATGTTTGCATTCAAATATCAAAAAATCACATTAAGTACGAATGAATATACATTAAATCTCAAATATGTAAATGTCTATGCTGATGGAAGAAACAAAATGAAAGGAAATATTTGAGTTTTAAGGTAGGTTTTTTTCCTGATAGGGTGGATAGGTTATGTTCTTGTTCTGCTCCAGAAAGGAGGATTATAGATCATTCCACTCTGTGCAATCGTGTTACAGCTGAAGCAGCACAGTTCCTTTTGCACAGGTTTCAGATCCCCCTGGGGGGCATTGGATGCTCCCACAAGAAGGTGGATACTCCTATCAGGATCCTTTCCCTGGGATTCAGCTGTGACCCTGCTGAAGATCACAGTGGCCATTTATTCAGAGCTGCTGTTCCTTCTCAGTCACTGTTCTAAATCCTTCAGGTATAATTCATCTCATGCTTGTGACAATCCGTTGACATTGGTGCTATCACGATTCCGTTTTACAGGTGAGGAAACAGGGGTATAGAAATGTTATTCTTTGTGGTCATGGAGTTACTGAATAGGGGTAGAGGGCTGGGTTTTCCAGCTTCAGTGTCTTTCCTCATAACCACTGTGCTATCCTACCTCTGAAACACAGGCTGTGGAAATGGCATCTAATCTGTGGTTCCTACAGCTAAAGATAAAACAAACACTTATTCAAAAATAATTATTGAAACAAATAGATTACTATTCTATGCTGTCTGAATTTAACGTTGTCTTCCTAGAATAAACATAAATACCATAGCTGATTGGACTTTCAGAATATAAAACAATAACATAAGATAAAAAAATATAAACACAATAATATAAAACAAAAACGATAACATATTTTCTTATGTTTTTGAGATAATAGAAATAAATGAAAAAAGCAACCTTTTCCTTTAGACTTTTCTAATATGACATCTGCCTCTGACATTCTTGGAACACAGCCATGCTTATTCATGTATGTACTGTCTATGACTGCCTTTGAGCTACAATAACAGAGGTGAGTAATCACAACAGAGATCTTGTGGCCCACAAAGTCAAAAATATTTGTTATTTGACCCTCTACAGAAAAATTTGCCAGTCTCTGCTGTGCAATGTGGAGTTAGGGAATGAGTTTATAACTTTAACTAAAGTTCAAGATGCAATAAGAAAAAATATTGATAAATTTTACTACATGAAAATGAAAACAAAACTTGCATGGCAAAAGCAACGTAAGTTAAATCAAAGGATGAATGAGAAACCATTAGAAAATATCTGCAACCTGTTTAACAGATAAAGGCCTACTATCCCTAACCAAATATACATTTTAAAAAACGAGGAAAAACACTTAAAATATCCTATAGGGAAATGGCAAAAGACAGGAAAAGCCAATTCATGAAGAGAGATATAAAAATAGCTCTTAAATATATTAAAAGATGCTCAATTTCACTTACCATAAGATAAATGCAAATTAAAACTACAAGATACCATTTTTCACCCATGAGATTGGCAAGAATTTACAAGTTTGCCAATACACTGTTGGTGAAACTGTGGGGGAAAATAGGTTCTCTTAAAAATTGCTGGTAAGAATGCAAAATACATTTTTATAGGGGAATTTGGAAATATCTTAAAAAATTCATACACATTTACGTTTCAACCTAGCAAAATCACTTTTAGAAATTTTGCCTGAAGACACAACTTTCAACAATATGAAAATACACATGCATAGTTAATCATTGTGTAACTGCAAAATATTGGAAATTACATAAATATCCAAACATAGGAGATTGTTTGAATAAATTATGGCAAATGAACAAATTGGAGTACTATACAGCTGGAAAATAGAATGAGAGATGCAAAATCAATTGTAATGTTACATACTGGCAAATCACAATTGTAAATCGAAGGTTAAAAAATACTACCATATACAATAGCAACAATAACAATATCAAAAAAGCCTATATAATATTTAGAGATAAACTTAACCAAAAATGTGAAGGATTTGTATGCTGAAAACTACAAAACTGAAGGCAGAAGTCAAAGAAGAATTACATAAATGGAGAGATATACCACATCCATAGATTGGAAGAGTCAATATATTTAAGATGTCAAACTTTCCCCAAATTGATAAATAGATTCAATGTAATCACAAATAAAATCACAGAAGGACTTTTTCTAGAAATTAATAAGCTGGTTGTAAAATTTATATGAGAAGGCAAAGGACATAGAATAGCCAAAACAGTTTTGAAAAGATTTGGAAGACTTATTATTAAGCTACAATGATCAAGACAGTGAGTACTGGTGAAAAGATTGGTACATAAATAAGAGAAACAGAATAGAGAATCCTGAAATAGACCCATGCATAAATGGTTAATTTTTAACAAAGGTACCAGGGAAATCCAATGGATGAAGGATAGATTTTTCAACAAATGATATTGGAACAATTGTTCATCTATGTGGAAAAACTGTAAACCTCAATCCATACCAAACACCATGTACCAAAATTAACTCAAAATGGATTATAGGCCTCAATGTAAAACCTAAAACAAGAAACCTTCCAGATGGAAATACAGGAAAAAATCTCTATTGCCTTGAATTAATCAAAGATTTCTTAGATAGGAAACAAAAAGCAAGAATCATAAAAGAAACATTTGATAAATTGCAATTCCTCAAAATTAACATTTCCACTCTTTTCAAGACTGATAATAAAAGCCACAGATTAGGAGAAAATATTTTCAAAACACATATCAGAGAAAAGACCAGTGTCTAGAATATATAAAGAACTCTGACAACTCAATAATAAGCAAAGTAACTCTTTAAAAAATGGGAAAAAGGACCAACAAGTGCTCAGAAATGTAGAGAGATGGAAATGGCATTGCTTCTTTCTTACAACAACATCATAAAAAGTTGGATAAACCGAAAATTAATGATTTTGCTTGAACCCATCAGAGAACTGAGGTTGCGGGACAAGTGACTTACTCAAAATCTGGAGACAAACAGGTACTTGCAGGGAGAAATGGGAGCTGAGCATTTGGTTACCTTGGACAGATGTCATCAAACATGTCAAGCTGGTCAGAAAATTAACCTAGAAATTTTTAATGAAATAGGAGCTGAGTATAGACTAGTAAGAGAGGGTGAACCCTTGCAGACCACAAATATAGGGCATTTCCCACCACCTTTTAAGCTTCTTCTCTAAAACTCCACATGATTCTTGCAGGGAAGATCAGGGAGAGTCCATAGAAAGCTTCCTCTTTGGTGCTGGCTGCAGGAGGGTAACAGCAGCCACTGCCAGAATCCACCCAAACCTAATCCATACCATCTCCACTGTAGGAAAAAAAAACAACTTAATCCACAACTGAAGGCGCTGGTGAAATCCCACTGCAGTTAGGGGAGGGGAAAGGAGGCTACCACCAAAACTTTGCCCTGAACCATCTCTCTTATCTCCACAAAGTAACAAGTTTTCATCTGCAGAGGGATGGGCATCAAAACCATACCCTGAAGTAAGTGGATACCTACTGCATCTAGGGGAGGGGAAAGAGCATTAAACATGTCCTACCTCTGGAAGAGGGGCAGGAACACTTGCAAAGTCCACATGTTCAAGACCCAATTTCACTTACCTGTTTACAATGGAGTCTAAATCAAAATACCAGAGAATGTCTCCTTTCCCCACCTCGGACCACCATGCTACCAAACCTTGAGGAAAAATAACAGTGGCTACAGAAAAATAATTGCTAAGAAAGCTGCAAGAGACAGACTTTCTATGGGGAGACTAACAAAGGGAAGACTCAAAGCCAAATGAGAAGACAAAACAAAGTATGACTAGAGAAACTTTAAGCCTCCGGACCCTAAAAACAAACTCCAACCCTGATAACTTTGCAACAACAAACTTCAAACCCAGTCTGACTCCTGACTAGATTAACAGAAACTCCCACACTAAAGACCTAGCAGAAGGAAAGGTGTGCTCATTTTCAAGCATAAAATATATTTACCTCGGTATCTATCGTACTATAAAATATGTCTAGCTTTCAACCAAAAGCTTCAGAGACATACAAAAAGGCAAGAGGAAACATAAAGCAACCATCAGAACCAGACTGAGGCATGACACAGACGTTGGAACAATCAGGGAATTTAAACTATGATTAATATGTTAAAAGCTCTAATGGAAAAGGTAGACAACATGTAAGATCAGACAGGTAATTTCAGCAGAGAGATGGAAATTATGAGAAAGAATCAAAAGGAAATGCAAGAAATAAAATACACAGTAACAGAAATCAAGAATGCCTTTGAAAGGCTCACCAGTAGACTCAATAGAAATAAGGAAAGAATTAGCTAACACGAAGCTAGGCCACTAGAAATTACCCAAACTCCAGTGCAAGGAGATGATAGAGATAAAGAGAGAGAGTAAGAGAGAGAGAGAAAGGGAGCAGAATATCGTAAATCACAGAACTGTGGACAATATCTAATTTTCAAGAGAAGAAGAAATATTTGAAGAAATAATGGCTAAAAATCTTCCAGAATTAGTAATGGATACCAAAAGCAGAGATAAAGAGAAAATCGTGAAGGCAGCCAGAGGGGAAACAATAGTGGACTTCCATCAGAAACAGTGTAAGCAGGAAGACATTGGAGTGACATCTTTAAAGTATTGAAAGAAAAAAAAACTGACAACCCAGCAAAAATGTCCTTCAAAAGTAAAGGATAAATAAAGAATTTGTCAGAAAAAACAAAAATTGAGGTAATTCATTGCCAGCAGAATTCCTCTGTAAGAAAAGTTAAAAGAAGTTACTCAGGCAGGAAAAATATGGTATAAATAAAAAACTTGAATCTATACAAAGAAATGATAAGCACTGGAAATGGAATAAATGAAGGTAAAATATAATCTTTTAAGTCTTATTTTTAATTGCTCTAAAACAGGAGTTGGCAAACTTTTTCTGTAAAGGACCAGAGAGTAAATATTTTCAGTTTTGCGGGCCGTGTTCTCTGTCCCAACTACTTGGCTTTGCCATTGCAGCACAAAAGTCATTGCTACTGTTAGACCTGGAGGGACAGGAAACCGTCATGACAACTGGGAGGGCATCTGTATTGAGGGGCCACCTGATAGGAGCTGTGGCCTTTAGTCAAGGGACACAACCAACTTGTCCTAGTCTGCGTTCTCCAGAAGGTGCGCCTCGGGATTTGAGTATCGTGGTTTATTTGGGAGGTATAGGCAGACCAGCAGGGCAGTAAGGAAATGAAACAGGGAAGGGACAGCAGGAGATAAGGGGTGCTTTAGTGACCAGCTGCTGAGTGAGCAACTGGAGAGTAATAGCGTTCAAAAACAGAGTGATAAATGAAGTAATGCATTTCTTGTTCTGCTCGTATGTTTTGTGGGACTGGCCATGTAAAATTAATAAAATCAATGGAACCCTAAGTGGTCTGATAGTCAACGTGGAGGTGAACCAGGGAATCTTGCTAAGAGGTTGGAAGGAAGTCATTACAGAGTAGAAAAATGTTCATGGTATCATAGGAAGTAATAAAGACAGAGCATAAAATTGAATATATAATATTAGTATATCTATGTGAAACAAATTTTAAAAAGAGACAGAAATTAATGCATAAGGGAATATACCAAACTGTTAACAGTAGTTGTATCCAGGTGATAGGACAAAAAGAAATTGTTTTCTCTTCTGCTTGTGTTTCTTTATGATCCATACTGAGTATGTATTCATTTTATAATAGGAAATAACAATGGTTTTTGTTTTTCAGGTATATTAAGTTACTCCACGGGCACAGCATCTCTGTAGTTTCCATTTAATGGTAACATTCAAAAATAAGAGAATCTGAAATGCTTCCTTTGCCTGGGTTATTTAAAGCATAAAGCTGGGTCATACATAAGTAAGCTCTCCCTATGTCCACAATTGCCTGATGAAGTGTAGTGATGTGCAACGATGTTAGAATAGAACGGTTACCCAAGAGGCTCCTCAAATACAGACTAGATTCTCTCTCTCTGACTCCATCTCTCTCTCTCTCCCTATCTCTATCTCCCTCTCTCTCTATTTTAGACCAAGAAAGAACTTTAGTCCTTTAACAAGAAAATGGCCTCTTTACCCTAACATCATTGGATGGAAACAATCACACAGTAATGAGAGAAATCTGCTGATGAATTCAGTTAGCAGATATATTTCCAAAGGATGTTTAGGGGAAATGCCATGGATCTCTTTCCCTGTAGCCTGAGTCTTAGCTGTTTGTTCAGAGCACCACCTCTTCAGACTAAATCATCCCTCAGATCTGCTTAACCATCTATGGGAAGCCTCCTGGGATGGAAGTCATTATGTAGTGCTCAAAATGATTTGTTGACTTTTAAGGAGGGGAGGGAAGGAGGGAGGGAGGGAGAAACGTGGAAGGAAGGAAGGAAGGAAAGAAGGAAAGAAGAAATGATAGAAGATACAAGGCCTTTTGAGTAACATACATGGGTTTCAAATTCCTGCTCAGCCACTCAATGACAGCATGATTTAGAGAAGTTACTAAATTAGTTTCATTCTGTTTTCCCAATTTTAAGTGAGCATAGTGTTAACAACCTCATAGGGTTCCTGAGGACTGAATGAGGTTTCATTTATGACAGTTTGAGCATAGTGTTCAAAGGAACCACAGTGTCCTTTCCCATTATAACTCAACCACTTCACTGAGCCATCTCAGTTAAAATAGGAACTCAGGAGCTCTTTAAAAGTCACATGTTACATTGTCTTCCAAACAAAAGTAAAGTGTAGCTTTAGTTCTGACAAACTAAGACTTGTGAAAAGGAAAAGAGTGGAGTGTAACAAACCAAGGGCATTTTTTTCCTCCAACATCTTTCTTCATTTACAGCAGAGTACAGTAACATCATAGTATCTAAAGCAATAACTACAGTAATTGTTAATAATTACTACACTATGTGAACTTTCTGCAAACTATTAATCTATAAAAGTTCATACTTCAGCATAAGGTTATGAGATTATTATCTCATTTGTTACTATACACAATAATGATACTGTCCCTCCAATTCTGATGACAGTCATACATATCTACCTACATTCTCACAAAATATGGTGAAAAATCTATAACTCGGAAAGTGAAAAAGAGTTCAAGAATAGTTGTATTTGAATACTTAAAGGAAATGCTTTAATACTCAAAGGAAATATACGAGGGAATTACCCCCAAGGGCAAGTTAACATTTAATTATTATAACATAGGTGTTTTCGTGAAGTCTTCCAGGATCTGAGAGTTCTTTTATACCAGGGACATGATAAAATAACTGTGGCAGAGTGACATCAGCAATGTGGCAGAGTGAGCTGTTCCCTTCGCCTCTCCCCCTTCGAACTACAACTAAACAGACATTCATTGATCAGCGGAGGATACCCACACAGTACATCAGAACGAGAGACCCACACAGCTATACATCTGAAGGTAGATGGACTACCCCCAGGGAGGTGATAGAGATAGGTGAGCACTCTCCAGCTGCCCAGAAGCCCTGTACATGTGTGCAACTGCTCTGCTGGCTGGAGCACCTATAGCACCACCGTGGCCCTGAGGGTGGGAGAGCACCTTGGCATGACTGCAGGAACAGATGTCAGCAGCCCTGAGCCCCTGCATGATCACTTTCCCATCTGGTGGGAGAGCCCACAGTGCTGCCATTATCCGCAGGGAGCCAGCCTAGATTTGGACCAAGTGGGGAGGCCCTGCCCACCAAGCACAAAGGCTGGTGTGACCTAGGAGGAGATGGCAGCAGATCTGCACACCCAGGTGAACAAGTTCCAAGATGCCACAAACATCCATAGTACCACTGTGGTCCCAAAGCAGGAGCCCATCTCAGTGGGACTGTGGGAGAAGGCACCAACAATCCTGAGCCCCCAAGTGATCACTCTCTCATCTGGTGGGAGAGCCCACAGTGCCACAGTACTCCCAGGGAGTGGCTTAGGCTCGTACCCAGTGGGGAGGCCCTGCCCATCAAAAACAACAGCTGTTGCAATCTAGGAGGAAGTGGCGGCAGATCAGCACACCTTGGCAAATGAGTTCCCAACTGCCACAAATGCCCGTAGCACTGCTGTGGCCCAGAGCGGGGAGTGCATCTCGGCAGGACTGTGAGAGCATGCAGCAGCAGCCCTGAGCCCCCGTGTGATCATTTTCCCATTCGGTGGGAGAGCCCATGGGGCTGCTAGGGTCCCAAGGAGTGACCCAGGCTTGGACAGCTGACAGGGATGATGGCAGGCTCAGAATGGCAGGCTCACCTAGGGGCAGCAGGTGGAATCTGCAACCAGATTCTATCACTATGCTAAGGCACCACACCCTATCAAATAGAATGAAGAAGTATATTAATACACCAGGCCAGAAGGAAAAAGACAAACACCTAGAAATCAATCATGAAGGCTCAGAAATCTACAACCTAAATGACAGAGAATTAAAAATAGCTATCACAAAAAAATCTCAACAAGTTACAAGAGAACTCAGAAAGACAGTTCAATGAAATCAGGAGCAAAATTAATGAACAAGAGAATTCCTCACAAAAGAGATTGAAACTATAAAGAAAAACCAATCAGAAATGTTGGAGATGAAAACACAATGAATGACATAAAGAAAAATCTGGAGTCATTAAACAGCAGAGCTGATATTATGGAGGATAGAGTTAGCAATTTAGAGGATAGGAATATAGAAATGCTTCAGATGGAAGAGGAGAGAAAACTAAGGCTAAAAAGAAATGAAGAAATTCTCTGAGAAATGTCTGACTCAATTATGAAGTGCAACATAAGGATTATAGGTATTCCAGAGGGAGAAGAGACAGAGAAAGGAGCAGAGAGCTTGCTCAAAGAAATAATAGCTGAGAACTTCCCAAACCTGGGGAAGGAGCTGGAATTACAAGAAAATAGGCTAATAGAACTTCTAATTACATCAATGTAAAAAGACCTTCTCCAAGGCATATATTAGTAAATATGACAAAAGTCAGTGACAAAGAAAAAATATTAAGGGCAGCAAGGCAGAAGAGAATAAACTACAAAGGAAACCCTATCAGGCTTTCAGTGGATTTCTCAGCAGAAACCTTACAGGCTAAGAGAGAGTGGAATGATATATTCAAAATTCTGAAAGACAAAAACTTTGAGCAAAGAATAGTCTAGCCAGCAAAAATATCCTTCAGATATGATGGAGAAATAAAAACTTTCCCAGATGAAAAAAAGCTGGGGGAGTTCACAGCCACAAGATCCCCTCTACAAGATATGATCAAGAAGGCTCTAATACCTGAAAAAACAAGAAGAAAGGGGTTACAAAGCTTTGAGCAAGGAGAAAAACAGGCAGGCAAAATCAGAAAATTGAAACTCTCTATCAGAACAGATTAGCAAACACTTAACTATAACTCTAAAGATAAAGGAAAGGAAAATATCAAACATAAATATAATCACTTCATTTTAACCACAGACTCACAACACAAATGGAATAAGTTGTGACAACAATAGCTTAGAAGGGGAAGAGGAAAGAGATGGAACCCCCTTGGACTAAGGGAATAAGAGGCTGTCGGAAAATGGACTATCTCATTTATGATATCTTTTATACAAACATCATAGTAATCACTAAACAAAAAATCAGAACAGAGACCCAAATGAATAAAGAGAAAACCATCATAGAGAGCCACCAGACTGAATTGGTACTCTGAAATACATGGGGTGACAAAAAAGGGAAATACAGAACAACCAGAAAACAAGTGATAAAAAGGCAGCATGAAGCCCTCATATATCAATAATCACTCTAAATGTAAATGGATTGAATTCGTCAATCAAAAGGCACAGAGTGGCTGGATGGATTAAAAAAACAATACCCAACAATATGCTGCCTCTGGGAAACACATCTCAGCGTAAAGACAAACACAGGCTCAGAGGGAAGAGATGGAAGACAAAACTCCAAGCTAACGGCTAACAAAAGAAAGCAGGTGTTACCGTACTAATATCAGGCAGAGTAGAATTCAAGATGAAAAAGGCAATGAGAGACAAAGAGGGGCAGTATATAATGATAAAAGGGATACTCCACTAAAAGGACATAACACTTATAAATGTAAATGCACCTAACACAGGAGCACCAAAGTACAAAAAGCAACTATTAATTGCCCAAAAAGGAGACATTAACAGCAACACAATAATAGTAGGGGAACTTAACACCCCACTTTCATCAATGGATAGATCATCCAGAGAGAAAGTCAACAACGAAATAGTGGAACTAAATGAAGACCTAGACCAGATGGACCTAATAGATATATATAGAACACTCCATCCAAAATCAGCAGAACACACATTCTTCTCAAGTGCACACAGAATATTCTCAAAGATAGACCATATGTTGGGAAACAAAGCAAAGACTGAAAACATATCAAGCATATTTTCCAACCATAATGCTATGAAATCAGAAATCAACTACAAGAAAAAAGCTGGGAAAGTGACAAACATGAGGAGATTAAACAACATGATACTGAACAACAAATGGATCATTGAAGAAATTAAAAGAGAAATAAAAAAATATCCAGAGACAAATGAAAATGAAAATACACCATACGAACTCACATGGGATTCAGCAAAAGCGGTCCTAACAAGGAAATTCATAGCAATACAGGCACAACTTAACAAACAAGAAAAATCTCAAATATGCAATCTTAAACTACACCTAACAGAATTATAAAAAGAAGAACAAACAAAGCCCAAAGTCAGCAAAAGGAGGGAAATAATAAAAATTAGAGCAGAAATAAATGAAATTGAAACAAAAAAAAAAAAAACAGTTGAGAAGATCAATGAAACTAAGACCTGTTTCTTTAAGAAGATAAACAAAATTGACACACCTTTAGCCAGACT
Organism: Ceratotherium simum simum; assembly: GCF_057802395.1. Taxonomy (NCBI): domain Eukaryota; kingdom Metazoa; phylum Chordata; class Mammalia; order Perissodactyla; family Rhinocerotidae; genus Ceratotherium; species Ceratotherium simum. The sequence goes on from NC_141900.1 coordinate 16,765,763, forward strand.
CACTAAGAAAAAAAGAGAGAAGGCTCAAATAAATAAAATTAGAAATGAAAGAGAAATTACAATGATACTACAGAAATACAGAGGATTATAAGAGAATACTATGGAAAACTATAATCCAATAAGTTAGACTATCTAGAAGAAATGGATAAATTCTTAGACTATACAACCTCCCAAAATGGAACCAAGAAGAAATAGAGAATCAGAGTAGAAAAATCACAAGCAAAGAGATTGAAACAATAATCAAAAACCACCCATAAAACAAAAATCCAGGATCAGATGGCTTCTCTGGAGAATTATACCAAACTTTCAAAGAAGATTTAATACCTATCCTTCTCAAACTATTTCAAAAAGTTAAAGAAGATGGAACACTTCCTAACACATTTTATGAGGCCAACATCACCCCAATCCCAAAGCCAGACAAGGATAACATGAAGAAGGAAAATTACAGGCCAATATCACTGATGAACATAGATGCAAAAATCCTCAACAGAATATTGGCAAACCGAATACAGCAATACATCAAAAGATTCATACATCACGATCAAGTGGGATTTATTTCATGGATGCAGGGATGGTTTGACATCTGAAAATCAATCAATGTGATACACCGCATTAATAAAATGAGGAATAAAAACCACATGATCACCTCACTAGATGTTGAAAAAGCATTTGACAAGATACAACATCCATTTGTGATAAAAAAAATCTCAATAAAATGGGTATAGAAGGAAAGAACCTCAACATAATAAAAGCCACATATGACAAACCCACAGGCAATATCATACTCAATGGGGTAAATCTGAAAGCCATTCCTCTGAGAACAGGAACAAGACAAGGGTAACCATTCTTGCCACTCTTATTCAACACAGTACTGGAGGTTTTGGCCAGAGCAATTAAGCAAGAAAAAGAAATAAATGGTATCCAAATTGGCAAGGAAGAAGTGAAACTCTTGCTGTTTGCAGATGACATGATTTTATATATAGAAAACCCTAAAGAATCCATTGGAAAACTATTAGAAACAATCAACAACTACAGCAAAGTTGAGGGTAAAAAATCAACTTACTAATATCAGTTGCATTTCTCTACTCTAATACGAACTAACAGAAAGAGAACTCAAGAATACAATCCCATTTACAACGGCAACAAAAAGAATAAAATATCTAGGAATAAATTTAATCAAGGAGGTGAAAGACCTATACAATGAAAACTATAAGACATCATTGAAAGAGATCACTGATGACATAAAGAAATGGAAAGATTGTCCATGCAAGTGGATTGGAAGAATAAACATAGTTAAAATGTCCATACTACCTAAAGCAATCTACAGATTCAATGCAATCCCAATCAGAATCCCCATGACATTCTTCATGGAAATAGAACAAAGAATCCTAACATTCATATGAGGCAACAAAAGACCTTGAATAGCTAAAGCAATCCCAAGAAAAAAGAACAAAGCTGGAGGCATCACAATCCCTGACTTCAAAATATACTACAAAGCTACAGTAATCAAAACAGCATGGTACTGGGGCCAGCTCCATGGCCTAGTGGTTAGGTTTGGCACATTCTGCTTCGGTGGCCTGGATTCAGTTTCTGGGCATGGACCTACACCATTCATCAGCAGCAATGTTGTGGCAGCAACCCACATACAAAAAATAGAGGAAGATTGGCAATAGATGTTAGGTCAAGGTGAATCTTCCTCAGCAAAAAATAAAAATAAAAAAATAAAGAATATAATTTAGTTTACAACCACAAAAAAAGAATAAAATACCTAGGAATAAGCTTAACCAAGGAGGTGAAAGACCTGCACACTGAAAACTATAAGACATTGTTGAAAGAAATCAAAGAAGGCACAAAGAAATGGAAAGATATTCTGCGCTCATGTATTGGAAGAATTAACGTAGTTAAAATGTTCATATTACCTAAAGCAACCCACAGATTCAGTGCTCTCCCTACCAAAATCCCAATGACATTTTCCATGGAAATGGAAGAAAAAATCCTAAAATTTATATGAAACAACAAAGACCCCAAAGAGCCAAAGCAATCCTGAGAAAAAAGAACAAAGCTGGAGGTATCACACTCCCTGAATTCAAAATATACTACAAAGCAATAGGAATCAAAACAGCATGATACTTGCTGAAAAACAGATTCACAGATCAATAGAACAGAATTGAGAGCCCAAGAATAAACCCACACGTCTATGGACAGCTAATCTTCAACAAAAGAGCCAAGAACAAACAATGGAAAAAGGAAAGTCTCTTTAATAAATGGTGTTGAGAAAATTGTGGACAGCCACGTGCAGAGGAATGAAAGTAGGCCATTATCTTACACCATACACAAAAATTAACTCAAAGTGGATTAAAGACTCAAATGTAAATTAACTCAAAGTGGATTAAAGACTCAAATGTAAGTCTTGAAACCATAAAACTCCTAGAAGAAAACACAGGCAGTATACTCTTTGACATTAGTCTTAGGAGTATCTTTTAGAATACCATGTCTTCTAGATATTTGATGCTTTTAATTAAACCTGGCACATGACAAGATTACAGAGACTTCTGATAAGAGAGAAGGCCAGAGCTGTCTTAAAGCGAAAAGAACATATGACCTGACATGCAAGAGATAAAATTACATACTATCTGTGAGCCACTAGCTTTCACAGTCCGCCATGATGTTGATTTCACCCATCACTTAGATGATATCAGATACATTTCTATACAATACAATGGATTATTGGAAGTCTGACTTGACAGGTTTATAAAAACTCGGGGCAGGTGTGGGAGAGGCCAGGTCACTTCACTTTCAAGCAGGTTCTTCCCCTTAGCAATTTTACCACCTGTCTTCACTCTGAACTTGATGATCTTCTAGTCTCTTAGGGCTTCTTTTGCACATTGGGTACTTAACATGCCACTATGTACAATTCAGATACTTCTTACTTTATACAGCGCCCACAGGCAAACATGTTTGATGAAGCACTTGTTTCTTGTTTGAAAATAAGAAGTGTTTATTTGTCTGTTCTGAACAGGTATGCATGAAAGGCACTTGCATGTGGAAAAATCTCTCTTGGGAAATAAACACTCTACCTTAGCTCTGAATCTCCTCCCCACTTCTTTCTCCCTGCTCCAAGACCACAAGCCAGGGCTCTGTGTTTTCTGGTAGTGAAAGGGAAGGAAATTCATAAAGATGGGGTCTGCTATGAATTAGGCACCATCCACACATTTATCTGTCTTCAGTTTCACCTATATATGGTTATTACTGTTAAAAGGCAAAGAAGGAAACTGAGAGTCAAGGAGTTCAAACTGAGCAGTGATTTGAGTTCAAGTTCACAGGATTCCAAACCCTGTTTTTTTTAACTACTTCACACTCTTGGGTGTTGGAAAGATGTGTGTGGCAGGGACATTTCTGGTTCTCTTCCAGATCTATATAATGTAGAGAATCTGTATCTCAAATAGTCAAGTATAAGGTATTGGATGTTGCTTTCTAAGAATCACAGGAAATATCAAGATAAATTTAAAGTAGGTGAAATGGTCTATTTGCCTATTCTAAAAAACAATGAGCAGTCAGTGCAAGCACCTAGCAAAAGAACCTGTGAGGACTGGGTGAGGTTTAATCCAAATATACAACTAGATCCCACAATTTAGCTTCTTTTCACTTGTCCTTGAGTTTTACTAGGAGATTAAAGTATCCATGGAAATATTTGTGGTGTGCAGTTCAGAATTATAATTATAATTTTGATTAAGTGTCTATTTCTGTCATGAGCTTTGCTGACTACTCTGCACATGTAAGCTGGAAAATAAAGAGTTTCTAAACTTGCATTAAGTGGGAGAGAGGAGTGGGAGTTCTCTGTGTAGGATCTAAGAGCTTTGCTTGGGGGCTCTGTCATGACAGCCAATTCTAGACTCAGGCGTGTCCCATGGGATTTGGTCTGGTTCGTGTTTCACTTTCTGGCAGATGAAACCCCAGTTCCCAGGGTCTCCTGTCTCCTCCTTTCAGATCTCATATCACGGGAAATGCCTAAAGAATAGCTGGGTTTACTCATCCCCTCCTCTTAATATCAGAGGAAGCAAAAGACATGGAAGTTCAAGGAAACACCATCTTCTTGACAAAACATTATTGCTATTGTGTTAAATGACACAATACTCCTTTGCCCTTTACTGAGTTAGGGAAATTTGGGGAGAAAAATAATACAAACTGTGGGGATTGGGGTGAGGGAGTGGGATTGGTGTCAATAATTTTTTCTGGCTACTTATTAGACATCCAAGAAGACAGGGATTTAGCTGTAACGTAATGGTATAGATTCTGTTGTTATTACCGTTATTGGTATTTTCAAGGTGCGGCTGGTAAGACCTTGGACATGAAAAGGTCCTGAGTCCCTCTAACAAGGCAGAAAGCGGGTCAGGTTACCAAACTTGGAACTAAGTGTGTGACCATCCAGTTAGGATTGGTCCCAGGTATCACAGCGAAAAGCAGGGAATTTGGGCCTTGGTTTGGCAGGTCATTCTGTAACTGGCAAAGAATTTACAAATATGTTCATGAAGAAACCAATCTCCACCTCCCACATGCCCATGTGTTTGAAGTGTATGCAGGGAAACTATTTCAGTTATTGGAGATTTCAGAACAGATAGGCAGCTAGAGGAATGAGGGGAGTAGACAGCCGTGGGAAACAACAGGGAGGTAGACGGAGCTGGGGGTCCATCCCCTGCTGACCTGTATCCCTTCTCAACAGTGTGGCAGTCACACACTTTGTCTACGTATCAGACCTGATTGGGTTCTGAGAGTAACACTTATGAAGATAAGACACAGGTGTTAAAGCTTCCTTTTGAGAGAAACGCAATTTTTCTAAAAGAATTTCAACACTGACCAAAAGAGAGGCAGGAAATGGCACTAGACTGAGAATCTGAAATGAGGTAGGGTGTAGCCCTACCTCTGTGGTTAACTAGCTTTGGACTCGCCATCTCTGGGCCCCAGCTTCCTCATTTGAAGCAGAGACGTTGATATGTAATGTCATATATATGTCCTGAGCACCCTTCCTGTCCCAACAGCCTATGAACCGATGATTGAGAGCATGAAAGAGTCTGTTGTGGTTGCTCAAGTGTGGAAGGAGTTGAGGGCTAGTAATAGAGAAGGTTTTCTTACAGGTCCCCTCTGACTCGGTGACATTGTGAGATCCCAGCAGGTACAGTAGTAGCTGGCTTCATCAGACTTAACAACATTATTGATGATCAGGTAAAAGCTCTGTTATCTTTCTTATCTGTCTGTAAGCAGGGGTTGGGCTTAAGCCATAAATGACTCGTTTCAGGGGCTCCCCTTCTTTTGGTTAGTACCAGTGCACAATGGCATTCTCTAGGGGAACCCCAGACAGCTTGCAACTTGTGTGTATTGTTCTGGCGGATGTTCTGGTAAAAGAGAGTTCATCCTGAGACAGTCTTTTTCTGGTGTCTCCATCTGAAAAAAGAAGTCAGAGACACTTGAGAAGGTTGACTCTGGACACAACACCAATGAAAAGACAAGAAAGGAGAAAAGTCAACCTACAAACCCGAACGAAAGACACAAGGAAAATCCATGGGGTTGGCATTGCCAGTGGCTAGTCAGAATGGAAACTCCAAGGGGTCATGAATCAGAACCAGGGATTCAGTGGCAGCCCTTGTTCTGTGGAGTCAGGGATGGGGCAGGGAGGTTTCCTTTAGAACCAATGAGAGTTCTCAGTAAGATCTGTCACAGTTATTTTATTTTTTAATTGAAATCATGATAGTTTATAACATTGTGAAATTTCAGTTGTCTTTTTTGTCTCTATTTCATTATTTCCACCCTGATTTTTATTATTTCCTTCCTTCTACTGATACGGGACTTCACTTGTTCCTCTTTTTCTAGATCCTTCAGGTGTAATGTTAGAGTATTTATTTGAGAATTTTCCTGCCATAAATTTTCTCTTATTACTGCTTTTGCTTCATCCCACAGATTTTGGTATGTTGTGTTTCAGTTTAATTTGTCTTTAGGTATTTTTTTTATTTCTACTTTGATTCCCTCATTGATTCAATAGTTATTCAGTAGCATGTTGTTTAGTCTCCACATATGTGACTTTCCCAGCTTTATTATTGCAGTCAATTTCTAATTTCATGCCATTGTGGTCAGAAAACATACTTGATATGATTTCAAATTTTAGTTTAAAGGAGCAATCTATTATTTCATAGAAGATAGAATTCTATGAATTTCTTCTTTTACTCCAGGAAAAGTAATTTCATCATAGAAATTATTTTTTCATTTGGCATTGCTGGGTAAAGAATCATATTGCCAAATGTTAAAAGTGGCTTTATTAAAAATGGAGAACTTTGTTCACATTTCTCAAGTATATTTTTGTTAGAATATTTGCATTTCAGTTACTGAAGAGTTTCTTCCTTTCAGAAATACAATCCCAAATTGCTAACAAAGCGGGTCTGGTGTTTGTGAGAACAAAAACACCTTTCCTTTGATGCAATCACTCAGCAGTCTCAACACAATTGAACACCTGGAAATAAAAAATATTCTCATTCTCTGAACGCTTTTCCCAGTAATTTAGAAAAGTAGTTGGTTGACCTGTTGGGCCTGATCTCTTCTTTTTGTGCTCTTATTCTGTCCTTTTTCCATCAGTGCTTTTCAATGATTAGTGCCTTGCTGGAAAATAGACATTTAAGTCAATTTATCTGAGGGAAAATTATATCAGATGCCACAAAACGTACATTCAAGGCCTTCCAAAGGAATCCAGAAGTAAAATTGCCAGCCCACAGTCTTTTCACTGATAGTTACATCATGAAGCTTAGAAGGAGGTTGTTTTTGTAGAAGCTGTAACCAGGGTGATAGATCACATTGGATCAAGAGGTTTGGAGAAGGGATCAAGCTCACAGTAACTCCCTCTGGTAAGTAACTTTTTTCCTATTTGTATCCTAGTAATGAAAAACTGATAGATACTTTTCAGAAAAAACAATTTAGGATCACCCTTATCCGAGTACCACATACTTGGCCTCAGCATATGAAAAGCAAGTTTGTAGGTACTGATCACTGTATGTGAAAACAGAGCTTCTTTGTAAACGGTTTGTTCACTTCCCTGCTTATAAGCGGATTGAAATTCTGCTTTTAGAATACAGACACAAAAAAATGATAGCCTCAGGCTAGAAATTAAGATATTTTGAGGACATGTCTGTAAACCATTGGTATAAGTTATTGGTTCAAGATACTTTTCTTGCAGACTGTATTTTAAGTGAGAGATACTTTTGTTAATTACCAATTCTCTATATTTTGAGGTAAAACATAGTATATGTTTGCAATAACCTGCAAAACCTATATTATGGGTTTTAATCTCATCCCTAATAGCAGTGCAAAAAACTAATTCTTAAAGTAAATGACTATATAACATCAATAAATCTCACTTCTTATTACTCTAGCTTCTTAGAGGTAGGCTGAGATCAGTCAAAATTTATGCTATCACAACTCTTGTTGTATTGCCTAAAGATGGGCCAGTTTAAGGGAATTTGTAAGCTCAATAAGCTGTTTCAGCTCCAAAGCCCGTGAAAAGAGTCTGCATGGTTTTACATCCTCATCTGCTCATTTACTATATTAGCAAGCATTCAGTGAAGACAGTTTCTATGCTGGATGCTAGCGATAAAACAGTGAACAAGACACAGATAGGACAAGCCCCAACATTCTAAAAGTTTCTAGTCTAGTGGATAAGTGTTCTAACTCCATCCAGGTCGTTGGAGGCAGTTCTCTACCTGACCTAGCAAGGAGGACATTAACACAGAGTTAACTAGCTAGAACAATTGTGAGTCCCTAAGTGGTGGGGACATTAGGTCCATTTGGTACTTCTGTATTGAAAGATTTGTAATGAAGTTTAGATATTTTGTTTATTTGATTCTAAAAATAACCAAGAGGAAAAAATGAACAAAAATTGCTAAACCTGTCATTTGGTCAGAGGATGATTAACATCAAGTATCAAAATATTTAACTGGGGCAACCATATTCAAGAATGTCATAGGATGGGTTTATTTTTTACTAAATTCAGTCCAGTAAATTTGTTCAGTCCTCATTAGCCTAAAAGATGAAATTTTGCCTGAATGAGGGAGAATACCTCACAAGGACATTCCTACCCTACTAAATCCATTGAAATGAAAGTTTCCAAAGAATTTTCACAAAATTGATAAAACATTGAAAAGATGAAAGAAATTACATATTTTGCTTTCCTTAGTGGTTGTGATCATATGAACAATGAATTTATAACTGGAAAAGCAACTTTCTGGTCCTTTATTTCCAGCTGACTTTATATTCAATGTAAATTGTAGCAATCACATTGAATAATAGTGACACAGATATAATTCATGAGGGTCCTGAAAAATGTTTTTTAGGAGAGTGTGTTGCAGGGAAAAATATCGACTTTGATTCTGAGCCTATCACTTTTTGTATAGTCATCCTTCAGCAAATAAATTTTGATTCACTGATTATTGCTCTACTAAAATTATAAAAATAATATTGGCCCAGTGTTTAAAAAATAGGAAAATAGGAAAATAAACAAAAAATGAAAATTTTATATTGACACATATCACTGTTTACATTTTGATACATTTCCATCCATTCATTCCATCTATGTAACAACAATCTCAAGTAGATGTTATGAATATTAAACAAAATTAAATATGAAAATTACCAACATGGTCAGTGATAAAAATGTCAATTCTCCAGAATTTAAATTACCACCATTGGAATTCTTAGGAAATCAGGGGTATAGATAAACGTATTAATCACCATCTAGTGAACAGGGTCACATTAGAACAAACAGTATTTGGAAAAATCTTTCCATTTCTAAGGCTAATTGTTAGCTGCTTGTAAAAATGATTAGAATATAATAAGCATTATGTCAAATAATGTTACCCTGAATTTAAGGTGATATCTCATTTTCCAATAGAAATATATGGAAGTAAAAAAAGGAGGAGGTTTTGCAACTTGAATGTGTTAATATATAGTGATATAGATAAAAGTCATATATGCATTTATAATATTTAATTTTTAACTGTATTATAGCTACAGAGTTAAAAATTATATCAATACAAATATCAGTTGAGAAATGTTGCTCTTTTCACTCTCTCATTTCATTAAAAATTTTGTTCAGACTCTTCACATGCATCTGAAACATCTACCTTAGAGCAACATTCTAGATCATCTCAAGGGCTGAGTGCCTGACTTGTGATCCCCCTAGGATGATGGAGGGGATATTTTATCTAAAGAGGCAATTATACATTTATAAAACAAAAGGAAATCATTTTTTATTTATTCTGTTATTCTATAAATATGCAACATAAGCATAAACTGTAGAGCTTTAGTCCCAAGTAATATTTACCAAATCCATGTTAGATTTCTTTATTTTCTTTCACCAGTGTTAGCCCCCAAACTAGCATTAATTGAGTTCATTTCAGGTATAGATCTTGTCCAAGTAGTATTTTTTGATCACAACAGAGTATTAGAAGAGCATCTTTTAGTATGAGAGGTTGTAGAAGGACTGAAAAATGAGGCAATTTCTGTTTTCTGAGAGATAGCTTGGGGAAAGAAAGCCTCACCTTATGTTCTAGCACTTTCAGTCTCTTTGAATTCTGCATGTTTTGTGTCTGTATCACAGAGCTAGATTTGCAAATATATTCTCCCACCTCTCACGTCACATTCAAGTTAGACCTCACTGATCTGTGATCAGCGATCTTTGATGTTACTATTGTAATTGTTTTGGGGTTCCATGAACAGTGTCCATATACGACTGTGAAGTTAATCAATGAATGTTGTGTGTTCTGACTGCTCCATGACCAACTGAACCCCCATCTCTCTCCCTCTCCTTGGGCCTCCCCATTTCCTGAGACGCAATATTGAAATTAGGCCGACTAACAACCCTACAGTGGCATCTAAGTGTTCAAGTGAAAGGAAGAGTTGTACATCTCTCATTTTAAATCAAAAGCTAGACATGATTAAGCTTAGTGAGGAAGGCATGTTGAAAGACAAGATAGGCTGAAAGCTAGGCCTCTTGTGCCAGTTAGCCAAGTGTGACTGCAAAGGAAAATTTCTTGAAGGAAATGAAAAGTGCTACTCCAGTGAACACACAAAAGATAAGAAAGCAAAACACCTTAGTGCTGATATGGAGAAAGTTTTAGTGATTTGCGTAGAAGATCAAACAGCCACAAACACTCCTTTAAGCCAAAGCCTAATTCAAAGCAAGGCCCTAACTCTCTTCAATTCTATGAAAGCTGAGAGAGCTAAGGAAACTGCAAAAGAAAAGTGTGAAGCTAGCAGAGGTGGGGTCATGAGGTTTAAGGAAAGAAGCCATCTCCATAACATAGAAGTGCAAGGGGAAGCAGCAAGTGCTGATGTAGAAGCTGCAGCAAGGTATCCAGAAGATGTAGCTGAGATCATTAATGAAGGCAGCTACACTAAACAAAAGATTTTCAATGTCGATGAAACAGCCTTATGTTAGAAGAAATGCCATCTAAGTCTCTCATAGCTGAAAGGAGAATTCAATGCCTGACTTCAAAGCTTCAAAGGACAGGCTGACTCTCTCATCAGGGGCTAATGCAGCTGATGACTTTACATTGAAGCCAATTCTCACTTACCATTCTGAAAATCCTGGGCCCTTAAGAATTATGCTAAATCTACTCTGCCTGTGCTCCATAAATGGAATAACAAAGCCTGGGTGACAGCACATCTGTTTACAACATGGGTTACTAAATATTTTAAGCCCACTGTTGAGACCTACAGCTCAGAAAAAAAAGATTCCTTTCAAAATATTATTGGTCATTGACAATGCACGTGGACACCCAAGAGCTCTGATGGAGATGTACAATGAGATTCATGTTGTTTCATGCCAGCTAACACAATATCCATTCTGTAGACCATGGACCAAGGACTAATTTTTGCTTTCAAATCTTGTTATTTAAGAAACGCATTTCATAATACTATAGCTGCCTTAGATAGTGATTCCTCTGATGTATCTGGGCAATGTAAATTGAAAGCCTTCTAGAAAGGATTCATCATTCTAGATGCCGTTAAAAACATTCATGATCCATTGAAAGAGGTCAAAATATCAACATTAACAGGAGTTGGAAGAGGTTGATTCCAATCCTTATGGATGAATTTGAGGGGCTCAAGACTTCAGTAGAGGAAGTAATTGCAGATACATGGAAATAGCGAGAGAACTAGAATTAGAAGTGGAGCCTGAAGATGTGACTGAATTGCTGCAATCTCATGATAAAAGCTTAATGGAGTTACTTCTTATGGATAAGCAAAGAAAGTGGTTTCTTGAGTTGGAATCTCCTCCTGGTGAAGATGCTGTGAAGATTGTTAAAATAACAACACAGGACTTAGCACATTATGTAAACTTAGTTGATAAAGCAGTGACAGGGTTTGAGAGGACTGATTCTAATTTTGAAAGAAGTTCTACTGTGGGTAAAATCCTATCAAACAGCATCACATGCTACAGAGAAATTTTTCATGAAAGGAAGAGTCAATCAATGCAGCAAACTTTGTTGTTGTCTTATTTTAAGAAATTTCTATAGCCACCACAACCTTCAGCAACCACGACCCTAATCAATCAGCAGCCATCAACGCTGAGGCAAGAGCCTCCACCAAGAAAAAGATTATGACTTGCTGAAGGCTCAGATGATGGTTAGCATTATTGAGCAAAAAAGTATTTTTTAATTAATGTATGTACATTGTTTTGTTTAGACATAATTCTATTGCAAACTTAACAGACCACAGCGTAGTGTGAACATAACTTTTATATGCACTGAGAAACCAATAAAATTGTGTGACTTGCTTTAGTGCAATAATTGCTTTATTGCTGTGTTCTGGAACTGAACCTGCAATGTCTCTGAGGTATGCCTGCAGAGTCAGACCATGAAATAGAAATAGAAGACCACACCACTAAGGAAAGCAGAATAAAAAAGATCTGTGATTATCTAGCAAGAAGCTCAGAGTAAAGTTTTATGCTCAAAGGTAGGAGCAAAAATGTAGTGGAATTAATAGTTTTCATTACCTGATGAAATGAAGCACATCAAATTTTCAAATAGTATATGTTTTTCCCACTATAAAATTAGAAAAGGACTTCAATGCATGAGTCCTTTAGGAGATAAGTGAAGTAAAAGAGTGGACATTGCCTTTAACATCCATTTTATAAAATGGAAGAAATGGTCTTTCAGCAAACCCATTTTATCCCACCACTGCATCAATGCTATGGGCATCATAACATTGAATGTCATCCATAGATGGTGACCTTCAGCAGTGTGGTCAGGCAGGTGACATTTAGTGATCTCACGTGACAGTAGGAGGATTTGAGGACAGGCATCCTGCCGTCTCCCTAGTCCTTCTGACTTGAAGGCCCACTGCCAGGAGTTTCAAGTTGAACTTTCCGCGTAAGCTGCAAAGATGTCAGTTTGAAGCTGAAATTCTCGTGAAAACTAGCACTGCAAAGAGATCGTGCTATTGATTAGGGAAAAGAGCCATTTGTTCAGACAACGCAAGTGAAGGAATTCCATGTACTGACTGCATGTTATTAGGCTTTAGCCAATGTTCCCTTTGATTTTCTTAACACTGTCAATGCAGTGGATAAGACAAAACAATGATTGCCTATTAATTGGGTTGTGAAAGACACATTTCCTGTGATTATGACTTTGAGAATTTCAGGCATATTAGAGCAAAGTGGAATGCAAATGAAGGAACAAGTCTTCACGCTTAATTGCCCTGGATCTAATTGCATCCCCAAAATACTAAATTCCTATTGGTAAGGGCAAAGTTGGGTCCCTTGAGATCAAAATATCATGTTAGTGCATGCAATCATCACAAATAAATTGTTAATAATAATGATAATGACAATAATGACCATAATAATAACTATAATCTTTATTTCCATAGCATTTTTAATCAAATCACTTTTCAGATCTTGTTTCATTTGGGTCTCACCTCAGCTCTGGTAGGGATGTTGAATTGATTTACATCATTGTTTTCAAACAAATAAGGCGCCAATGCCTTTCATTTACTTCATTTCTCAGCCACAGAACTTGTGAGGAAAATGCACCAGGACCAGAACCCTGGTCTCTTGAATCTCAGGCCAACATACTTCCCTAGAATTTGAAGAACTGAGAACCTAAATTAGTCTAAAGTTTTGATACAGGTTGATCACTGTGGAATTATTACACAAAACTCCTCAGTGATGGAACAAAACCTGTCATCACAGGTAGGTATCAGAAGAGTGGAATTTTTCATGGTAATAGAGGGAAGGCAAGAAGCAATTAAATTGCAGCAATAGTTAGGAATGTTTAGGAAAAACAAGAACGTGATGGGGATTGGGTGTAGAAATCTTAGGAGAGATTTTAAAACAGATTCTTATAGTATAGGACAGCATAGACAACATCGTGCAAATATTGTATTAGGATTTGGCTTTGTGCGCATGTGGACTTACATAAAGGAGTCAAGTATAACATATGTAATTATTATGAAAGTATTTGGCCCACGGACAAAGTTTATTATCACAGGTGAGTTTTGTGAGTCGACACATTTCCTTTCTAATGGTGAGAGGGTCTTGTCAAAGAGCCTGGGCTTTGGAGTCAGGCTGACCTGGCTCCACCACTTACATCCTGCTTATGTGAACTTGGGCGATTATCTCTGGCCTGTTTCCTAATCCATAAATTGGTATGACAGTATATATCCAGCAGAGGTTGTATGAGAATTGAATGAAATAGTGTGAATAAAGAACTTGGCACATTGTGTAACACATAATAGGTGCTAGATACATGTTCCCCCAGCTCAAATGTAAGGGGAGACTTGTATCCAGTATGGAGAGTTGTTTGCAGCCAATGACACTGACAGAGTAGCAACTCTCCAGAGGATTCAGTTGTACTTTTAACTGCTCAAATGGAAAGAGATTTTTGAAAATTTGTCTGTTCATGAATGTTAGATGCCTTGAAATGGGGAAGTTAAAACTCATATCCCATCTTAGCATGTGGAGAAAGAACAAAGACCAAAGTTTAATCCAAGCTCTGCCACTTCACAGCTGTGACTCTGGGCAAGTTACATAACCTCCTAGACCTCTTTTCCCATTGAAAATAAGAACAATAAATACCTCACAGTCTATTGTGGATGAAAGGCCATGGTAAGCACTAATTCAATGGCAGCTTTTCTTCCTTTTACTATGCAGTAGGTTGTTCCAGAACAATGTTTGTGTTTCTCTAATGATTCTTTTTAATTGCTGTTCCATTTTCCCCCACAGATAGAAGACTTCCTGCAGACATTTCCCCCAAGCCCACTATTTTTCTTCCTTCAATTGCTGAAATAAGAGGGCAGAACACTGGAACATATCTGTGTCTCCTTGAGAATTTTTTCCCAGATGTTATCAATGTATATTGGAAAGAAAAGAATGGCAATACAATTCTGGAATCCCAGCAGGGAGAAACCATGAAGACTAAAGACACGTACACGAAATTCAGCTGGCTGACCGTGACTGGAAGGTCAATGGATAAAGAACACAAATGTATTGTCCAACATGAGAAGAATAGAGGAGGGGTTGACCAAGAGATTCTCTTTCCTTCAGTGAATGAAGGTATGTGTATATAAATAAAACCTCCCAGAACACTTTTTTTCAAAGGGATACCCCACCATTTCAGTCAAGTATTAATGAAAAACAAACAAATATAAATCTTTCTTAAATGTTGTTCCATTTATTGGTAGCATAAATTTCCCTCTATTTCCCCATAGAATTAAAATAGTGTAGGCTTTGGAACATAAAAAAGAAAAATTCACTTAAACTTTCTCAGCCTGAGATTCATAGTCCAAAATATTAAGGTCACAATGATGTTTTTTAGGTAGTTGTATGGATTAAATGAAACCAGATACATGAAAACACCTAGCCACCTAGCACACAAGAAATGCTCAAAAAGAGATTCCACTTCTAACGATCTTACCTGATCAGGAAATAAGAACAATTATATGTCTTTCAGGAATGTTCGCCTCAACAAGCAGAGTCACTCTCACTTTCATCTTGCTATGCTCAGACTATAACCCAAAAAATATTAGGTCCAAACAGTGTTCACTTGAGGGAGCCAGATGGCAGCTCAACAAAAGAATCAAATAATTGGGCCACTGCAGTTTGATTATGGTCTTAGGTTTTCCAGGTTTGTATTTCATCTACCACCGTCAGCTGAAATTTCATAAGTTAAGATTGAATGAGGCTACTGTGTACACTCATACTTCCATTCTACATAATGAATGTGTTTCTTGCCATTGGTTAATGCAGCTCAGCAAACACTTACTATAGTACTGGCCTGTGCTAGGCTTGGACGGGACGTGTGGATGAGCACAATGGAATGAATTAATGTCCCAAGGAGGCTTCACTATTGTAAGAGAATACATTCTTTTCCTAATCACCCAGGGTTACTCATGATTCTGGCATGATGTCCCAAAGGAGTCCCTTTGATGCAGATGCTGTACATATTTAGACGGTGTGGGCAGAGGGCTGAATGTGCCTTGGTCTCTGCAGTGGTCTGGCAACTCTCTAGACTTGCGACTTAAAGTCCTGAATGTGAACACAACAGACCAAAGACCCCAGAGCACCTATAAATAAGAAGGAATCAGCTTGTACTTTTCCCTGTGGTTAACAAGACATTTTGAAGCAGTGGGGAACAAGCACACAACAAAATGTGGAAAGACCTTTGCTGTGCACCAGGCCAAATATCTGTAGTCAGTCTTTATCTTCTCGGATCCTTAGTTTCATCAGTGACCAAATCAAGTTCCAACAATTGCCTTGGCTTTCTCCTGGGGCTGTGATGAAGATCAAATGAAATAATGTCAGTGAAAACATTTGCTTTTGAAAACACAACATGGATGACGTTTTTTATGTATTTATTGTATATTTTTTTGGTGAGGAAGATTAGTCCTGAGCTAACATCTGTTGCCAATCTTCCTCTTTTTGCTGAGAAAGATTGTTGTTAAGCTAACATCTTGTGTCCTTCTTCCTCTGTTTTGTATGTGGCACGCTGCCACAGCATGGCTTGATGAGCAGTGCATAGGTCCACACTCTGGATCCCAACATGCAAACCCAGGGCCACCGAAATGGAGCATGTGAACTTAACCACTATGCCGTGGGGCCAGCCCCTATTTATTGTATTTTTTAATATCTTTTCCTAAAACTCACTAATGTAAGAAAAAAACAACAGCCCCAATTTACTATTTCTACAGCTAAGAAACAGAGGGGAAGCAATATATGCAAAGCACAATATTAATGTGACCATTGGGCTGAAGTGTCCTATTAGGTTTTGATTTTTCTTCTGCTCATTGAAAAATAACTAGTATAGTAATTTCCATGGTGATGATTATCACAGAGAAGTTCCAGTTCATAACATGTTTTATTTGGCACCAAATTTCTCAAACAAATGCTTCCCATGGGCTAATCAGGTAACAAAACTAAATGAGGACATTTCTATTAATGTCATTCTACAGCAAATTTCTAATGTTGTTTCTTGGAAGTTTTTGTTTTTGAAAAAAGCTAAGAATATAACTTGGAAGCACCAATCAATGAAAGGATTTTGAAGAAGGTAAAACTAGGCTGGTCCAAGATGTTGACCGACCTTGGTTGAGAAAGGAAACCTAGGATACATACGCAGATTTTATCAAAAATTGTCACCTTATTGTTTTAACCTCAATCAATGCATAGTAGTAAAAGATTTTGGTTTATCTTTTAATGAATAAGTCATCGTTAAGGAAAGAAAGGGAGTTTTAAGACACATTAAAGTCAGTTCTTGAAGATATTTTAACATCTAAAAGTGATCATGCTAACACTTTCATTCTTGGAATTTATTCCAAATCTTATACCTCAAATCCAGTTTTAGAGCCAACAAAAAAAAGATTCAATTGAGTGCATAAAATTGCATACCAGAACCATATCCACGTGGACAAGAACACATCTAGTAGAAAAAGGGTAAACTAAAACAATGTTTTCAACTCTGTTTTCTTCCATCCAACAGTACCGTCTTTAAAAAAATTTTTATCATTGTATATTTGCCTTTTTTTTTTTCACATTGTAGATAAGTCTCACCTTAGGTTGTATATATTCAGAGAAGTCTAAACGTGACTTGGCCTATCTTTCTATGTTTGGAGAGAATTGCACTGAAATGCTGAGCTAAAATGAAAAGGTCATTTGCTAAGAATATTTAACATGCCTGGAAGAGAAGATGTGGTTGTTGCCCACAATGGTGGAATTGTGTCGTTTCTCTATAGATTATTTTCAATTTCTGTGGATTATTTTTACAAAGTAATTTCCACATCTCTGTCTCATTGAATACACCACAACTATCCTTTGAATGCTGGCTCTGCCATCACTGGTATGACTCTCCACAAGTTACTTATTTTCCCAACCTTATTTCCTCTTTTGTAGCAAAGAGTCCTCCAAAATACAACTCACGTCAGTGTGACTGGAGCATTAAAGGAGATAATGTCAGTGAAGCATTTAACACAGTGCCTGGCACAGTAATAATCACTCAATAGCTCTTAGCTTTTATTCATATTGTTGTCATGTCCAGAAACACCACAGTTCCCAAAAATCATGTGTATGAGTTGGACATATTGGGACATGCATACTTTTGAAAGTTCTCCCTGATTCCTTTGTTCTCATAGGAAATTTACCCAAACCAGACTCCTTCAAATGTGAGAGTCTGTCATGGATTCTAAGATTTGATAAATTGATTTTGGTGGAATCTCTTCATGTCAGCAGCGTGTGCTGAAGACTGTAGAGTAGCCACATTTTCTGTTTAGTTTTCCATGTGACCAGTATTTCTCCAACTCCTCCTTTGTGGCAGATACTGTGCTAGGAGCTGTGAATACAAAGGAAAAACAGGGAGTCTTGGATAATACCGGTCCGTTGTGATCAAGAAGAAAAAAATGTATTCTTCATGAAGGTTAACATCTTCATGTGAAGAAACACAATACCTGAATTAGATTTGGTGAATTACGTAGAATCAGATGAACTATCCCTGCATTGGAGGGCTCATATTTTTAAGGACAGTCTCTCTGTCAATGGATTATGTGTGTGTGTGTGAGTGTGTGTGTGTATGTGCATACACACATACTCATGTAAACACATATCCACACTGTCAAGCATAGGTCATGGACAATTGACTAATACTTTCTTTAATTTCTTCTAGTTGTCACTGCTACTGTTTCTTCAACAACCTCACCAACAGAGCAAAATGGTAAGATTTTTAACATGCTTGCCTTCACGTCATGCCATGGCATTATTTCCCCATCCTGATAAGATTACCATTTGAACTACCCTGGTTCATAGTAGACAAGACTAATTATTCCAGGAATGGTAGGGCACATATTTTCAGTGAGTATCTCTGCTGTCTCTCTGTTGGCAGATTATACACACACACACAGACACACCCATACCTATATATCAATTGTCAACTAATAGGCATGAACAATTGACTCATACTTGCTCTCCTTTCTTCTAGAGGTCCCTGCTATTAAATCTATAGAAGGTTATCTAAAAGATGAAAGCCACATAGTTTTTGTATACGTCTGCCTCTATGTCATGCTATAGCATATTTTCCTCTGGATAAACTTACCTTGTGAACTTCCCTGCATCAAGATAGAAAAAATGGAATGGCGGGATGTTGCAGAATAAACTGAGTGACATTTTAAGTCAATTCATCATTTCCTAGGAGTCATCTTAACACAGTAAACGCTGGTTTGGGATGAGATGACTGTAAATTAGAGGGTGCAGCGAGGGGCTCTGAATTATTTCAGCAATGGATTTCATTCATTTGTGCAGATTTGTTTCTAATGACTGAGGAATACGTGATAGCAAGGTGCTTCTAGATTTTTTTTAAGTCTTTGTTTCTTGCTGGTAGCTATTAACATGAACTGACACGTACCGAGAGCTTCCTGTGCAGAAGGCATTCTGCCAGTGTTGCATGCATTGTCATGTTTAATTCTCATAATACTCCTAGGAGGTGGTACAATATTATTTTCCCACTTTATAGATGAGGACATTGAGCTGAAATTAATTACGTCCCTTGCACCATGCCACACAGCTAGATGTGCGGTTTCAACTCAGCCATCTGAATCAAGAGTTCACACACTTACTCACTCAGTTCTCTCTTCTTCCTTTACAATGCGGTCCTAGAACAAGAAACCCCAAAACCAAGGCCCTGAGACACGATGGACACACGGTGGGGGGTGGGTAAGTGCATGGGCTTCACAGTATCGCAGACGGACTTGAACCCCAGTTCTTTTAATGATTAGTTGCATCAATATAGGAAAATTACTTACATTTTCTGAGCAATACTTTCCTCATCTCCCAACCAGGAATAATTACACCTAATAGGTTATTGAAGAGATAAGGTCCCCTGCGTGGAATGTCTAGTATAGGGTATCTCATTTAGCTGGCACACAATCAGTGCTAGTTTCTGCCCCCTTCTCCCTACATATGTACCAAGAACGTGACTAGAAGCATGGGCTCTAGCTCTGCTGATCTTGCCTCCATTTCTGATATCTTGGACGTTCAGGACCTCAGTGGACACCTTATCTGACTAAGGGCAAGGAGTTGTGAGAACATCACCTTTGAGATCCATTTTTACAACAACTGCTAATAATTCTGGAGTTCTGACTCGTGAAGATAAAACATGTGTAAGGGAAATTTTCTCAGGAAGAGACTCACCCTTGTGGTCCGCTGAATAGCTAGGCTGGCTCACCATCATTGTTGTTAATTAAACAAATATAAATCTTTCTTAGATGTTGTCCCATTGATTGGTAGCATAAATGTCCCTCTATTGCCCCATAGAATTAAAATATTGTAGGCTTTGGAACATAAAAAAGAAAAAGAAAAATTTACTTACACCTTCTCAGCCTGAGAGTCATCCTCCAAAATACTAAGGTTACAGTGATGTTTTTTGGGATAGTTGTATGGATTAAATGAAACCAGATACATGAAAACACCTAGCCACCTAGCACACAAGAAATGCTCAAAAAGAGATTCCACTTCTGACGATCTTACCTGATCAGGAAACAAGAACAATTATACGTCTTTCAGGAATGTTCGCCTCAACAAGCAGAGTCACTCTCACTTTCATCTTGCTATGCTCAGAGTATAACCCAAAAAATGTTATTAGGTGACCAAATGGTGTTCACTTGAGGGAGCTAGATGGCAGCTCAACAAAAGATCAAATAATTTGGCCACTGCAGTTTGACTGTGGTCTTTGGGTTTCAAGATTTATAGTTTATATACCACTGTAAGGTAAAATTTCATAATTAGAGATTGAGTGAGCCTAATGTGTACACACATACTTCCATTCTTCAAAATGAATGTACTACTTGCCATTAATAAATGAAGCTCAACAAACATTTACTAGAGTACTGGCCTGTGCCAGGCCTGGAAAGGACGTGTGGATGAGCACACCGGGATGAATTACTGTCCCAAGGAGGATGCACTGTTGTAAGAGAGTACATTCTTTTCCTAATCACACAGGGTCTCTCGTGATTCAGGCACGATGTCCCAAAGGAGTCCCTTTGATGCAGATGCTGCGCATATTTAGACAGTTTGGGCAGAGGGCTGACTGTGCCTGGGTCCCGGCAGAGGCCTTCTAACTCTCTAGACTCGGGACTTAAAGTCCTGAATGAACACAACAGACCAAAGACCCCGGTAGCACCTATAAATAAGAAGGAATCAGTTTGTATTTTTTCCCTGTGGTTCACAAACCCTTCTGAAGCAGTGGGGAACAAGCCCAGAAGAAAATATGTGAAGACCTTTTCTGTGCACCAGTCCCAATTTCTGAAGTCAGTCCTTATCTTCTCGGACCCTAAGTTTCATCAGTGATCAAATTAGGCTCCAACACTTGCCTTGGCTTTCTCCTGGGGCTGTGATGAAGATCAAATGCAATAGTGTCAGTGAAAACACTTGCTTTTGAAAACATAACATGGTTGTCTTTATTTATGCATTTGTTGTATTTTTCAATATCCTTTCCTCAAACTAACTAAAGTAAGATTTAAAAAGCAGCCCTAATTTACTATTTCTACAGCTAAGAAACAGAGAGGAAGCAAATACCCAAAGCACAAGTTTAATATAACCACTGGGCTGAAGTGTCCTATTAAGTTTTGATTTTTCTAGTGATCAGGGAAAAATAAGCCGTACAACAAGTTCCACAGTGATGATTAGCATAGTGAAATTCTAGTTCATACTGTGTTTTACTTGGCACATAATTTCTGAAACAAATGTCTTCTGTGGGCTCTCAAGGCGACAAAGCTAATGAGGAAATTTCTGTTAAGGTCATTCTATAGCAAATTTTTAGTGCTGTTTCTTGGAAGTTTCTGTTTGTTGGTTTTTATTTTGATAAAAGCTAAGAATAGAACATGGAAGCACAAATCAATGAAGTGATTTTGAAGACACATAAAACTAATCTGGTCCAAGTTTTTGACCAACCTTGATCGAGAGAGAGAACTTAGGAGACGTACACAGAATTTATTATGAAATATTGTTACTTTATTGTTTTTACCTCAATGGATGCATGGTCATAAGAGAGTGTTATTTATCTTTTAATGAATAAGTCACTGTAAGGAAAAGAAAAAGACTCTTAGGACGTGTTAAAGTCAGTTCTTGAAGATATTTTAACACCGAAACACGATTCTGCTAACATTTCATTTTTGGAATTTATTCCAAATCTTATACCTCAAACCCAGCTTTAGAGCCAACAAAAAAAAAGATCCAATTGAGTGTATAAAATTGCATGCCAGAACCATATCCATATGAACAAGAACACATCTAGTAGAAAAAGGGGTAAACCAAACAATCAATTCTACTCTATTTTCCTCCATCCAACAGTAAATTATTATTTTTCTTTTCAGGTGAGGAAAATTGGCCCTGAGCTAACACATGTTGCCAATCTTCCTCTTTTTGTTTGAGGAATATTCGCTCTGAGCTAACATCTGTGCCAATCTTACTCTCTTTTGCATGTGGGTTGTTGCCACAGCATGGCTTGATGAGTGGTATAGATCCACGCCCAGGATCCAAACCCAGGCTGCAGAAGCAGAGTGTGCCGAACTTAACCACTACACAACTGGGCCAGCCCCAACAACAGTCGATTATTTTTTGAAAAATTTTATCTTTGTACGTTTGCCGTCTTTTCCTTTTTACATTGTAGATAAGTGTCACCTCAGGTTGTACGTATTTGGGGAAGTAGAAAAGTGACTTGGCGTATCTTTCCATGTTGGGAGAGAATTGCACTGAAATGCTGAGCTATAATAAAAAGGTCATTTGCTGAGAGTATTTAACATGTCTGGATGAGAAGACATGTTTATTGTCCACAATGGTGGAATTATGTCGTTTCTCTATAGATTATTTTCAATTTCTGTGGATTATTTTTACAAAGTAATTTCCACATCTCTGTCTCATTGAATACACCACAACTATCCTTTGAATGCTGGCTCTGCCATCACTGGTATGACTCTCCACAAGTTACTTATTCTCCCTACCTTATTTCCTCTTTTGTAGCAAGGACTCCTCCAAACTACAACTCACATCAGTGTGACTGGAGCATTAAAGGAGATAATGCATGTGGAGCCTTTAACACAGTGCCAGGCACAGTAATAATCACTCAATAGCTCTTAGCTTTTATTCATATTGTTGTCATGTCCACAAAGACCGCGACTCCAGAAAGTCATGTGTACGAGTCGGGGATACTGGGATATGCATGCTTTGGAAAGTTCTGCCTGATTCCTTTGTTCTCATAGGAAATTTGCTAAACCAGACTCCTTCAAATGTGAGAGTCTGTCGTGGATTCTAAGATTTGATGAATTGATTTTGGTGGCATCTCTTCATGTCAGCAACGTGTGCTGAAGACTGTAGAGGAGTCAATTTTCTGTTTATTTTTCCATGCGACAAGTATTTCTCCAACACCTCCTTTGTGGCAGACACTGTGCTAGGAGCTGTGAATACAGAAGGAAAACCAGAGAGTCTTGGATATTACCGTCGTGTTGTGATCAAGAAGAAAAAAATGTATCCTTCATGAAGGTCAACATCTTCATGTGCAGAAACACAATACCCGAATTAGATCTAGTGAATTACATAGAATCAAGTGAACTATTCCTAGAATCGTAGGGCTCATATTGTTAAGGACAGTCTCTCTGTCAGCGGATTGTGTGTGTGTGAGTGTGTGTGTGTATGTGCATACACACATACTCATGTACACACATATCCACACTGTCGAGCGATGGGCATGGGTAATTGACTAATCTTGCTACCATTTCTTCTAGTTGTCACCTCAATTGTCACTACTATTGATTCTACAACAGCTTATCCAACAGATGAAAGCAGTAAGTTATTATCTATGTTCCCTATCTGTCAGGCTGTAGGCTTTTTTCCTCCTGATTCTCTTAACTTTTGAACTTCTTAGGCTTAAAATACTAAAGACTAATTATTCCTATAATTGTGGGCTTCATATTACTCATATATTTAGTGAGTGTCTCTCCTTTCTGTCAGCAGATTACATATATCTATATTCCTATATATATATATATATATACACTCTGTCAAATAATAGGCATGGACAATTGACTAATACTTGCTCTCATTTCTTCTAGCTGTCACTGCTTCTGATTCTTCAACAGCCTCCCCAACAGAGCAACGTAGTAAGATTTTTAATATGTTTGCCTTCACGTCATGCCGTGGCATTTTTCCCCCTCCTGTTCAAATTACCTTTTGAACTTCCCTGGTTTATAGTAGACAGGACCACCTGTTCCTGGAACGGTGGGGCTCTTATTTTTAATGAGTATCTCTGCTGTGTCTCTTCTGGCAGATTATATATATGTGTGTGTGTTTGTATATATATTTATACACACAGATACATATACATATGTATCAACTGTCAAATAACAGGCATGAACAATTGACTAATACTTGCTCTCATTTCTTCCAGAGGTCGCTGCCATTAATTCTACGAAAGCTTGTCTGAGAGATGAAAGCAGTAAGTTTTGTGTATGTTTGCCTTCATGTCAAGCTATAGCACGTTTTTCCTCCGGATAACCTTGACTTTTGTACTTCCCTGGTTTAAGGTAGAAAAACTAGAATGGCTTGATGTTGCAGCATAGACTGAGTGATTCTTTAAATCAATCCATCATTTCCTAGGCGTCATCTTAACACAGTAAATGCTGGTTTGGGGTGAAATGACTGTAAATTAGAGGGTGCAGTGATAGGCTCTGAATTATTTCAACGATGGACTTTATTCATTTGTGCGTGTTTCTAATGACTGAGGAATACATGATATTAAGGTGCTTCTAGATTTTAAGTCTTTGGTCCTTGTTAGTAGCTAATAACATGAGCTGGCACATAGTGAGAGCTTACAGAAGACGTTCTGCTGGCTTTTGCATGTATTTTCTTGTTTAGTTCTCATAATACTCCTAGGATGTGGTACAATATTTTCGCCCATTTTATAGATGAGGACCATGAGCTGAAATTAACTAAGTCCCTTGCACCATGCCAAACAGCTAGATACAGGGTTTCAACCTGGCCGTCTAAATCAAGAGTTCATACACTTACTTACTCAGTTCTCTCTTTTTCCTCTAAGATGTAGTCCTAGAGCCCGAAACCCCAAAGCCAAGGCCCTGAGACACGATGAACACACGGTTGGGGGGTGGGTAAGTGCATGGGCTTCACAATCACAGACTGGACTTGAATCCCAGTTCTTTTAATGATTAGTTACATCAATATAGGAAAATTACTTACATTTTCTGAGCAATACTTCCTTCATCTGCTAACCCAGAATACTTACACCTAACTCAGTTATTGAAGAGGTAACGTCACCTATGTGGAATGGCTAGCATCGGGTACCTCATTTAGCTGGCACAGAATCAGCACCAGCTTCTGGCCCTTTCTCCCTACATATGTACACAGAAAGTGACTAGAAGCATTGGCTCTAGCCCTGGTCATCTTTCCTCCTTTTCCAACCAATGGGGCTCTGGACCTCAGCTAGAAACTTACGTGACCAAGGGCAAGGAGTTATGAGCACATCACCTCTGAGATCCCTTTCCACAACAGGTGATAATGATTCTGGAGTTCTGACTCTTGAAGATAAAACATGTAAAATGTTAATTTCCACAGGAAAAGACTCACTCTTGTAGTTCATTGAATAGGCAGTCTAGCTCACCATCATTATCAGTAATTATTTCTTGACATCATATATTTCTTGCCAAACTTCAAAGGATATTAAGTGCAATTATCCTTTAACATCATAGTCACAGTGAGGGACATTTATGAAGGACTGGTGAGTGAGCCATGATCTCCTGAAGTTGCAGAGCGTTTGGAATAACCACTCTCTTCCATTTTATATAATGCCTGCCCTCTTTACTCAAACCTCCCACCCACCCCCCTGTGAACACCACCAAATTTCCATGGATTATATCCTTCATAGTAATCTCATTTCATGCACAATGTGTAATGGCTCAGATACTTCTGAATCAGAATTCAACTTTATATTTATGCTTAACTATTTGATGTCTGGTGTATTTATTGCACTTGGAGAGGCAGAATTATAGAATAGCTAAGAATGTGTTCTTCAAAGTCATGGTGTTGGGATTGAAATCTGGTTTCTGGTACTTACTAAATGCATGGCACTAGGCACATACTTCTCTCTCTGTCCTCAGTTGATTTGTAAAATGGGAATGAAAGTAATACTCTCATTGGTTATTGCAAAATTTAAATAAGATTAAAACTTTGCGTGCAAAGCTCTCAGAACAAGTGTTTAGCATTTGGTTAGTTGTTAATGAATATTAGCTCTTATTACTTAGAGACATTGTGGGGGTGAACAAATGCTAAAAGCTATTTATCAGAAATACTTTTTTCATTGATTAAAAACATAACCTTACTTTTCATATTTTGGAATGTTCTAAGTGAATTTAGCAGAGGTTGTTGATTGACACGACCTGTAACCTGGATTCTGAGTTGTCTTGTTGTTGTCCGTGGTGGTGGAGGGTGGTAAATGTTTACTTTCGGCTTTTGGTGGTGCCGGGTGTCACTGCAATGTAGGTCATCAGAAATGGATAACTGTGACCACCCTCCGATTAATACGTCCCATCCTTTCTAAAGAACAGGTGAAACTAATCAAAGGTCTTCTCTTAGACGCCCTGCAGCTGCAGCTCACCATCACCTGTGCCTACTACACCTACGTCCTCCTCCTCCTCAAGAGCATGGTCTACTTTGCCATCCTCGCCTTCTGTCTGTTAAGGAGAACAGCAGTCTTTGGCAATGGAGAGGTTTCTAACAGATGGTGGCACAAAGAAGTCAACTTTTCTTCATTTCTTTTCCGTAAAAGTGTCTCCTGAGGATCTAGCTGGGCTTTCACTCTGGGTTTGGTTATCTCAGTTCACATGTGTACTTTTCTATTATGTCATTATTGTGTAATGGTTTCTCAAACCACTGGGCAAACAGAAAATTTTACTCTGTAATGATGAATTCTGCCATTACTCAGGGGCAGGTCCAAGGGATAGTCCTTTAGCACCACTGTCTCCATGATCTCCATCAGCTCATCCAGCAACCCAATAATCATGCCTTCTGAGTACAGACAGCATGCAGCTTCTAGTGACGTCCCTTAGTGCCCTTTACCCAGATGACAGCCTTGAAGTCTTCCATTTTACAAATCCTGAAGCCAGAATTTCATATTCGAATTCTGTACATTTTTTTATCATAATAGGCATAATAAAAAAAAAATCAAAAGTCTACATTTGTCTGTGTGTACTTGAATTTGATTAAATCTCATTGAAAGTCCAGGGTAAGAAACAGCATGATATCTGAGCTATCAAATCCAGCGCTGGTTGTAATAATGGTCAATGCCACAGTTCTAATTCTTTCCCTGAGATAGTGGTTATGATGCTTTCTTGGGGGCATTGCCTCCAAGTGGAGCCACAGTCAAATGAAGGCACCCAGGTTACCTCTCTTTGAAAGGTCACCAGATTCAGATTCCTTTGGTTTGGGACATTCCAATGGTGTCAGCATAACATCTAGCATGACTTGCACTGTGTGTGCTCAGCTCTACACTACTGTTTCACAAGCATCGTGTTTCCTGGTCCTCACAATAACCTCATGAGACCTGCACTAACACCAAGAGGCATCATGGTGGAGGGGTTAAGCCACTGGACTCTGCACCCTGAGTACCTGGGTTTGAATCCAGGGTCTAGTATTAGCATCTGTGTGACCTCAGGCAAGTTATTTGAACTCACTGTGCCATAACTTCCTCATCTGTAAAATGGAGTTACGGTGCCATCTCCTGGAGGTGTGTGGATTATTAGATGAGGAAATAATGCCTGGCACCTGCAAGTCCTCAACAGCAGTAGCATCCACTGTTGGCAGGTCTACTTTTGAATAGTAGATACTACACAACACAAGAACACTGACAGTCATCTCTAATCTTATTTCCCCCCAGAGAGGTTGTGTGTGGATGGAATAGGGACTCAGTGAGTTTCTGCTTTGTCCCAGGCAGCCCCATTAATCCTCTAATAGCCTCCCGAGATAGGTACAATTATAGTCCACAGTGTATAGATTTGGAAAGATTAAGTTCTTGCTTGAGAGGTCACTGTTTTGTAAGTATAGTCATTTAAAGCCAGGTCCCTCTGAACTCAGGGCCAGTATTTTGTTACCCAACATCATGTGGCCTTCCCTTCACCCAGTTTCAACTGGGAAAGACAAACAAAACAAAACATGCACTGCTTCCTTACTAAAGGCATCCTCCAAGGAGTCAGTGAGAATTTTCTTACGGACTTGTGGGCGCATCTCCTCATATATATACTCTGTTATTACCATAATTGCTCCCTTTGTTATCAACAGTATAGAAATCCTAATTTATTCTATGAGTGTGTGTCCTAGATTTGCAACTGTGTTTTGGGGGCCCGCTAATGAAATGGACGGAGAGTCTTGGGCAGAGCAGTACTAGGCAGTGTCTCCTGTGGCTTCAAACTTCTCAGCAACTTCCTTCCGCCCTGGGCCTGGGCTGCCCTGAACTAGGCAGTACAGGGAGGGAGAGCACAGGTGGTGGTGGAGGAAACAGCCTGGGTGGTGGGAGGGGGCTGGTATGGCTGACAGTGTGTTATTTTCTCAGGCTTCTTTTGTTTACATGCTCTGTCAAATGTGGTGGGTTTGTGGAAAATGCTCCAAGTCAAACCAACCCCTGCTGGTTGCGGTTGTTCAAGCAGTGGCTAGGGTGTCATAAGATAAATTAACGACAGTTAAACCACAACCAACTTTGCTCACTTTCAAAAAGCCACAGCTAATGGGAGGCAAATACCCATCTACACACACACGCAATCGCTGTCAAACATACCCTTCGGCTGTGGGTAGGGGGTTCCCTGCTTTCTATATACAAAGTTACTCCATTTAGCTACTGCATGAGTTGGGAATCTCAGGCCCAGGACTGTTCAGATGCTGCATCTCAGTCCACTCTCCTGACCCTGTTCTGAAGGAAAGAGCCAATAGGACATATTCGAACACTAACATAATCCCAACAGTCCACCAAGTACCTGTGCTCCTCCATGGTGTTTGATTTACTGAGGCTGGTACCTTTGGGTTTCATTTTCTCAGTGTAGATGGGGTGACACAGGTCTGTGCCCATGAACCTGGTAGCGTGGATGGACTGTAGATGGGGGCAACAGTGAGGTGCTTTTTCCCTCCCAAGAACACAGAGATACAGAGGCCCTGAGTTCAGCTGTGTAATTGAATGTCATATACTGAATCATATAAGTCCCTCTAAGATGAGTCAGAGTCAACCTGAGCAAGGCTTAATAGAGGTCGTTAACATCAGACAAAAGTGTGATTGGGCTCAATTAGAAGAGGGCTGTTCAGAGTGTGAGCTTAAAGAGCAAATGTCCCCACCCCCACCCACCCAAGCATGGTACAGAGTGGGTGCCCAGGCCCAGGGACTCAATCTGTCCAGTCCCAGGGGGAAGCAGAGCTCTGTTGTTGAGATCAAAGCTTTAGGCTTTCATAGTCGGACCTCATGGAACATTCAATCATATACTTCATTCTTCTTGGTCTGTGCTCTGAGAGCCCAATTCTGGGTGAGCCTCGGTTTCCTATGAGGATCAGCTGTATCTACTGGTTGAGCCCAGCATGTCTGGATGAGAGCTCTTTCTCAGGTTAAATTAATACACTGACGTCCGGCTTAGGCATCATCTGTGGGCTTGGTGTATCTGCGACTCCACTCCTGAGACAGGACGTTCTCACTGTGATAACACCATTGAGTTCCTGAGATTTCAGTCCCAAGGCAGACCCTGGAGCTGTTCCTCACCCTTCTGCTCCATGGGAAGCTCTTCCTGGTCAGGACCCAGCCTCCCAGTGAGGCTCCTAGTTCCATTTCTGTCATTTGGCCCATTCTTAGAAGCAGCACAGATAGAGCCGATCAGATCTGCACAAATAGCCAGTTTCCACCCACACCAGCACCATTCCCACTACACACAACTGAGTTTTTCTTGAATGACTCAATGAATAATGAAAGAAAACCAATAGATATGCTGCCTTCCTATGAAGCATTGAGGTGAATATTCATGTTTGAAAAGAACAGCTCATCATATAATTTAGTTCATTTTAATTCAAATTAGCTAAACACAAAGGGATAATGATGGCAATGATTTCACAGCGTGGGTTCAAAGTAGGAGTACTCAGACTATTTCAGAACCATACTTCTAGGAGGAAGATACTATTTCATGATAAAAGTAATAGAAAACTTCTGGTGATCTTTTATATGTTTTCACAACCCCTCCCTGTCCCCCTTTTGTAATTCCAACACTTTCGGCCAAATACATAACACAAAAGAAAATAAAACTAATCATTTTGATATGTTGGATTTTATTACTTTTTAAAATTGTACAAAGAGCGCATGTGCATGAGTTAAAAAACACAAGGGAAATATAGGGTGTTAAAAAAGAAATACAAAAGAAATCTGAGACAAGAAACAAAAAAATTCCATTCTGCAAATCATAATAAAAAGATACTCTGCTTACTAAAACAGTGTTATTCCAATATATTAATAAGTCTTCTGATTAGGAATACAGCACAAGACTTTTCTGCAACTATTCATTAACAGATCAGACTCGGTCTCACTGAACACACGACGGATCATTTCGTTATCTTAGCAGCCACAGGCAGGCTGCTAAACGTATATCGATGTGGTACAGTGTCTGTGAGGTATTACAGTAAATAAATTCTTTATTAGCCATTCAATGAACTCAGCAGTGGATGTCACCATTTCAACCTTCAACAGGGAGACCCCATCTCTAGCCTTTTTTTCCTCTGGTGACTTGCAATGAGGGTTTTTCACACTAGAAAAGAGAGAAGACAAATTTGAGATGTGGTGTAAAGGCAAAATGCTCCATTTGCCTTATGTCTTTATAACAACGTCTGTGTACTGAAGATGAGCTGTGTTACAGACACTTACAAGATCATGGCTGTGGCCACACAAGAATTTATTTAAGGCATTTAGAAAAGGATCTGCTATTCAGATGCCCATATTTTTGCTTTATCTCCAATTACCGTTGTAAAGGCTGAAGCGTGTTGGGTGCTTCTGATGCAGACACGGGGCCTCCAGTCACCACGACTCTGGCCGCCTCTGCTTTTCAAGGACTCTGGATCCATCCACTACTTTTCCTTTCTGTGACTAAATAATCAGGCAGAGTTGCTTCTACTATAATTTACTTCCTGTTCATTTGCTTGTATTTCTGAGGATGAAATATTTCCTTTGCTGATCTGAAGGGCTTTAACAATGTGCCCACCGTGAGGCTCATCAAGAGCTGCTGCTCTGACTGGATCACATCCTTCATCTCGGAAGCTCCAGAACACCAGAGAGACATTCCAGTGCAGGGCTGGAGCGGACCCTGGAACCAGACTGGACGGGCCTGAGTCCTGGCTCTGCCACTTGCTCCCTGTGTGACCTGGGACAAGTTACTCACTCTCTCTAGTCTCACTGGCCTCAGGTGTGAATGGAGACAATAACAGGACCACATCTCACAGGACTGCGGCCCGCACAGCACCCGTTAAGTTAGGGTTTATAAATAAACAACGTGTGACACGGAGACATTCTGGCTAAGTCAGCGACTACGAACTCATGCTCATTTAGAAATTTGAGACTCTCAGGTATGTTTCCTACTTCAGTAATTTATATCTAAGCAGAAAATGTTAAGAAATGCTACCTGAGGGCCAGCTCCGTGGCTTAGCGGTTAGGTGCGTGCGCTCTGATGCTGGCAGCCCGGGTTCGGATCCCGGGCACGCCCCAAGGCACCACCTCTCCGTCCAACCCGAGGCCGAGTCCCACGTACAGCAACTAGAAGGATGTGAACCTACGACATACAACTATCTACTGGGGCTTTGGGGGGAAAAAATGAATAAATAAAATCTTTAAAAAAAAAAAAAAGAAATGCTACCTGAATAAAATGCGACTGATAAATTTACGTAAGTAGGACAAATCTGGCTATTCGCTCACACTCACATTCTTTGAATTTTACTTGGAATCTACTCAACGAAAACGCTCCATGTTTAGCTACTTTGTTGTTACAGTTTCATTTTCAAAGACTTACTTTAACAAAAGTAGTACTCATAGTTCTAGAAGTGGTTTTTCACCGTCCTGCTTTCCTTCAGCTTCTTCAGATCCTGAGTGGTGGGGACGGGGAAGGAGAAAAATATCGCATTCCATTAAAGTAAGAAAAGATTTCTTTAAAGTTACCACACATATGCATAACGTTTTAAATGAGAGATAAACATGTTTAATCCTCAAGAGATTTAAGTTAACAAAACTGTAAAAGTAAAATAAAGTTTTACTTCATTTCTTGTAATAGGAAAGTCTTTAAAATAGGATCTATCACTTGCACTAATCTGTCAAAATGGATTCACTTATGTAGTTCTAAAAATATTCATACAGACCAAGAATTATTATCCACTGCCAGTCCTCCTCCACAACTTTGCTGACATGCTTGCATCTGTTTTTCAAGCGCCAAAAACTTTGAGATTTGGTACATGTAATTTAATCTACATATTTTCAAAATCACTGTCCCCAGTGACTGAGAGAACTGTGAGGGCTTCCTAACACCGAGGGCGACGCCAGGTGGTCACTCTTGTGCACTGTAGCCAGCGACCACTGCTACAGCCATTCTGGGCACTGTGCCTCGTGAGCCTTATCTTATTCATGCATTTGACCCAGTCATTCCACCCCAGAATTTATATCCTTAGGATATATCCCTGAGGAAATAATACTTGTTTTCCATTATGTAGATTTTCCCTCTAAAAATTAGAAAAAAAAGAGTAGAAGAAAAGTTAAATTATGTTTCTATGAAATATCTTACATCCACCTAAAATTATATTTATAGTTCATAACCTGG
This sequence comes from Ceratotherium simum simum, assembly GCF_057802395.1. Taxonomy (NCBI): domain Eukaryota; kingdom Metazoa; phylum Chordata; class Mammalia; order Perissodactyla; family Rhinocerotidae; genus Ceratotherium; species Ceratotherium simum. The sequence goes on from NC_141900.1 coordinate 16,798,151, forward strand.
AAAATACATTTGTTATAAAGTAAAAGCAAATATGAAATAAATGAAATTGTATGTTCTATAAGACCATAGTTGATAAAAATGAAAAACTAAATATAAATTTGCAATTTAGAAAGACTAGAAAAAAATAATAAGGTGACTTACATACCTTTCTGGATCTTCCAAAATTTCTACAATAAACTGAAACTGACCTTTTAATTTTTAAAACAGGGTATAAATAATATGGGCAGTGTGACCACAATCATTTAAGTTACAAGCACAAACTAGAAGGAAAGATACTGAACTATCACAATGATGTTGTTGAGGAGTTTGATGGACAGATAATCTTTTATTTTTCTCTTTCCACGTTTTTATAAAAAGAACGCATTACTCTCACTATCAGGAAAGGAGATAAAAAAAGGAGCGGGGAGAAGACCGAGGTAGCAGGTTGGAGATATGTGCTATGCACACAAGAAGCCGCCTGCCTCCCTGGTGCTCTCCTCTGGTCAGATAACACACTTCAGGAGGGACGTTGTCTCTTACGATGTCAGCCTGGATTACAGCCAAGAACAAACCTGCTACAGAAGAAAGAACAGCCAAGAATCCTAAGAAAAGATTCTGTCCCCGGTCTTAACCTCATCAATGTCACATCGTTCAAGTTACATTTGTGATGAAATAAATAGAGAAAGGTATAGGGGTTGGAAGGCTTCGCTTTCCAGCCTATTAAACTGCTGTAAATCGTAGAGACACTGGTGGGGTTTAACTGCTTTCTCACTTTGAGAGGAGTCTGAGGAAGATGGTCACACCAAGTCTTCTTGTTTCTGGGCTCACTTTCCACCTGGCAGCTAACGGCATTGCAGCCAGAATGAGCTGACATGTCTTGGAATTATTTGGGAATTCTAAATAAAGCCAAACTTTTAATTTAAACATAATAATATGTGTGCTTTACATAATATAAAAGTGAATGCTAGCAAGGCCTCCTAGCTCTGGTCAAGTGAGGTCAGTAAATTCTCTTTTTGAAAAGTAACTATAATGGGACTAGATGAACAAAACTAACCATTTCAGAACTCAGGAAATGACCAAGGGCACACAACAATCTGAGAACTGCTTATGCTTGAAAAACTGCACAATTCAGGCAGCAACAGTGGTGTTCTTGCCTGGAGCTGCTCCCATTCCTCCCCCATCTCCCAACATCCAGCTCCATGGGCATGAAGGTTCTTCCAATTCAGGGCAGGCCATGAAGACTGTCATAAAAATTATGAAGTTGACTGGGGTGGGTGTGATACGATGGTGAACTGACAAACTCAGTGGTGTGCAAGCAGGAAGGGCCAGAGGCTCTGCTGGTTTGAAGTTGTAGTCACGGCTGCAGCAAGCATATGCTTGGCTGAAGCTGTGCACATGCTTAGCAGAGATCCAAAAGAGCTGAGCTAGCCAAAGTCTCCTGGTCAACCGTGAGGCTGTGAGCATTTGCAGAGGAGATGTGAAAGGACTCGGCAAAATGTACACGCTGTGGAAGACTCAAAATGGCCTGAAATTTGAATGTGCTACCCAATACATATACATATCCACCTGGTAGAGTATGGAAGTCTTAATCAAGGGGGTTGAGGACAATCTCTGTCCTATCACTGGCTGTCACTAAGCTATGTAGATACAGGGGTGACCCCTAGGGAGCTAGACTTAAAAACGAGAGAATTAAAATCAAAAAAAAGAAAAACACTGAGAAGAGACATCAGTGGCCACACACCACGAGGGACGTAATTTCACATATTTAGCTCAGGCCAGTTTCTAAGTAAACAAACAGCAATAACAGCAACCTTATGGGGGAAAAATCAGAATCTAGAGTTGCTACAACATATTTTCAACAAAATATTTTTCTCTAAAAAATCAGACAGGCAAAAATCAGAAAAGTGTGAAAACAAAACAAAATCAACAATTCAATATAAACTGCCTCTGAGTGTATCCAGATATTTTATTTAGCAAAACTTCAAAGCAGCTGTTACAATTATGTTCAAAGAAATATGGAAAACCATGTTTAAAGAATTAAAGGAAAATATGACAACAATAAATCAACACATAGAGATTCTCAAGAAGGAGACAAATTACAAAATTAGAAAATTAAAAAAATTAAATCGGGAGTAGAAAATTATAAAAACTAAGTGAAATATTCACTAGAGGGCATTAAGAGAATATTCAACTTGGCAGAAAAAGAATTTGAACCTGAAGATACAGCAATAGAAGTTATCCAATCTGAGTAACAGAGAGGAAAAAAAACAAAAGAAAAATTAACAGAGCTCAGAGATCTATGAGATAATACCAAGCATACAAACATACATGTAATGGAACTCATGAAACAGAGAACAGAAAAAAAGGGGAACAGGAAAAATGGTTGAAAAAATAATGGTCAAAACTCCCCAAATTTGTTGAGTAATATTAATCCACACATCTAATAACTTAAACAAATGCTGATTAGGATAAATACAAACAGATCCACATGTAGACACATTACAGGCAACCTGCTGAAAGCCAAGGATGCATGAAGATGAAAACACGACATATCAAAACTTATACGATATTGCTAAAACAATGCCAAGAGGAAAATTTACGGCTTTAAACGCTTATATCAGAAAAGAAGAAAGATTTAAAATCAATCATAAAAAAGAAGAGCAAGCTAAACACAACCCAAGCGGAATAAAGGAAATAAAAATTGGAATGGAAATAATTGAAATGGAAAACAGAAAAACACTAGAGAAATATCAATGAAAACAAAAGTTAGTTCTTTGAAAATATCAACAAATTTGCCAAACCTCAAGCTAGAATTACCAAAAAGAAATGAGAGAACACACAAATTATGAAAATCAAGAAAAAAAGGGAAAAACATCACTACCAATCTTACAGATTCTGAAAAGAATTATAACGGAATATTATGAACAATTCATATCGACAAACTAGATAATTTAGAAGAAATGGATAAATTCCTAGGAAGACACAAATTACCAGAGCTGACTCAAGAAGAAATAAAAACTCTGGAAAAAACCTATATATATCAAGTAAAGAGAGTAAATTGGTAATTTTAAAAATCTTTCCACACACAAAAAAATCCCTAGCCCAGAATGGTTTCATTGGAGAACCTATCAAACATTTAAAGAAAGAATGATACCGACCCTTCATAAAAAGGATTCATTCAGAAAACAGAGGAGTTTGGAACACTTCCCAATGTGTTCTGTGAGACCAGCATTACTCTGATATCAAAGCCAAGACATAATAAGAGATCCACAGACCAGTAGGTACAAAAATCATGAGCACAGGTAGAAGAATCCTCTAGAAAATACTAGCAAATCAAATCCAAAAACATACATAATGGATTATAAACATGACCAACTGAGATTTATCCCAGACATAAACAGTTGATTTCACATCGAAAGATCAATTAATGTCATACACCATATTAAATGAATACAGGATAAAAACCACATGATCATCTCAGTAGATGCATACAAAGCACTTGAAAGATTCAGTGCCCATTCATGATAAAAACCTCCACATACTAGGAATAAAATGGAACTTCGTCAACCTGATAGAGGGCATCTGTGAAAACCCACAGCTACCATCACACTTCACGTTGAAAGACTGAATGCTTTTCCCCAAAGACCCAGAACAAGACAAGGACGCTTTTACCCAAAGACCCAGAACAAGACAACGATGCTTTTACCCAAAGACCCAGAACAAGACAAGGACGCTTTTGTCACTTCTATTCAACATTGTATTGGAGGTTCTAGGCAGTGCAAGAAGAAAAAAACAAAATTAAAGATATCCAGCAGACTGAAAAGGAAAAAAGTAAAACAGTCTTTGTCCACAGACGACATGATTCTGTATGTAGAAAATTCCATAGAATCCATACACACAAAACCAAAATTAGAACTAATAAACAAGTTTAGCAAAGTCAAAAGATAGAAGTTCAAGATACAAAATACCAATTGTATTTCTATATACTAGCATAAAACAATTTGAGAATGAAATTAAGGAAACAATTCCATATACAATAGGACCAAAAAGAATAGAACACTTAGGTATTAATTTAACAAAAGAAGAGTAAAACTTCTCTGTTAAAAACTAAAAAACAAAGCAGAGAGAAATGCAGAGAGAGTCCATGTTCATGGATTAGAAGATTCGGCATTGTTATGATGGCAATTCTTCCCAAATTGATCTATATATTCAATGCAGCAGGCATTTTGGGCAAAAATGAACAAGCTCGTCCTAAAATTTACGTGAAAACACATAAGACCTAGACTAGCCAAAAAAATTTCAAAAAACAAAGTAGGAGGACTGTTAAGGTCACCCTGCAAAAGCAGTGGGAGAAGGGAGCCCCCAAAATGTGATTTGGATGTTGAGACTGACAATGCCACACGCCCCAGAGGGACTGACAAGGTTCTTTACTTACAAAATCGAGGTCTCAGGTGACAGCAGGCCAGGCCTTTCAAGCAAGACCTTACAGGACCTGATCTCAAAGACACACAAAAATAAAATCACAGTAATCAAGCCATTGTGCTCCTGGGGCAAGGAAAGCACACAGGTCAATGGAGAGAACTGAGAGTCCAGAAATAAACCCTTATATTTATAGTCAACTGGTTTTTGAGAAACGTGCCGAGTTAATCCAATGGGGAAAGGATAGTCTTTTCAACAAATGGTGCTGCCTCAAAAGAATGAATTTAGTTCCTTATCTCCATACGCAAAAATTAATTCAAAATGGACCATAAACTTAAATAAAAGAGCTAAAACTGTAAAATCTTCTTGAAGAAAACATGTGAGAAAATCTTTGTGACACAGGGTTAAGGCAAAGAGTCCTCAGATATGCTCTGAAACACATTCTCCATAAAAGAATACATTTTGATGAACTGAACTTGATTAAAATTAAAAATCTGTCCTTCAAAGTCTCCATGAAGAAAACAAAAAGACTACAGACTGGAAGAAAATATTCACAAATCATGTATCTTGTAGAGGACTTTTATCTAGAATATATAAAGAACTCCTACAACTCATTAAGAAGACAATCAACATAACTAAGAAGAAAAAGAAAAGGTAAACATCTTCAAATAGACATTTCTCTAAAGATATATGGATAACTAACAAGTACGTGAAAAGGTTCTCAATGTCATTAGCCATTAAGGGCATGGAAAGTAAAACCACAAGGAGATACCACTTCACACCTGCTAGAATGGCTATCATCAAAAAGACAGCCAATACCAAGCATTGGTGAGTATATGGAGAAACAAACTCTAATACACTGCTGGAGGGAATGTAAAATGGTACAGCAACCTCAGAGAACAACGGGGCAATTACCTAAAAAGTTAAACAGAAACTTGCCACATGACCCAGCAAATCCTCTTCTAGAACTATCTAAGAAAAATAAAAACATACATTCCCACAAAGACATGTACGTGAATGTTCACAGCAGGATCACTCATAATAGCCAAAAATTGGAAACAATCCAAATGTCCATCAACTGATGAATAAACAAAACGACGTATATCCATATAACAGACAAGTATTCAGCCATATAAAGGAACAAACTACTGACACATGCTACAACATCAACGACCCTCAAAAACATTATGCTAATTGAAAGAAGCCAGATGTAAAAAACTACAATTACATTTACATTAATTGTCCAAAGAGGGCAAATTTTCAAGACAGAAAGCAGATCAGTGGATTACCTGGGACTGGAATTAGAAGGAGGGATTAAATGTAAATAAAGGAACTTTTTCAAACGAAAAAATTGCTCTAAAATTGTACTGTGATTTGGTTAAAAAACTATAAATTTACTAAAAATTATGCAATTGCACATTTACAATGGATGAATTTTAGGGTGTGCAAATTATACCTTATTAAAGCTGTTTTTAAAAAAAAATGAATGTTACCTAATATCCTCAGCTACGATTTTTCAATACTTTTCAAAATATTAATTAAAAAGGGATAAAATTGTTTCAATTGACTATTGACTATACACAGAGTGACTATATAATTGATCATCTAAACAAGAACACTTCCGAGAGATAAAAGGAGTTATAGTAATTACAAGGGGACACAGGAGTAAGCCAAGACTGTGCTAGGAAACCAGTATGTATGGTTACTTTCAATAGGTATCATATTCAAATTTTTAATGCCTTCTTCTAGATTTGCTTAGAACCGATTATATTATACAACTGAGCTATTCTTCATTTTAAGGCATTCTTTCGATGATTTAGGAGGTAACAAATACCCTTTCCCCATCATCACAACTGTTTCATATAAGCTGTCTGATGTCATATATAACAACTTCAATCAACCATCTGAGAGAGGATTGTGCTTCTTTGCTATTTCCATTTAATACACAGGTAAGCAGGATATGGTTAGACCGACAAGCAAACTTGCAAACAAACCATCTTTATATCCTTTAAAAGTACATCTACGAGAATGTGCTAGTTTTCCAAATCTCTGATACTAAAATTCAAGCCATTCCTTTCCAAGGAAAAGTGTTCACATTTTAATTTTTGGTGCCTCCAATTTCTTTCTTTCTCTCTTCTTTCCACTCATTCCTTCAATAGTTATTAAATCTACTATATGTCAGGCACCATACATGGTGTTGGAGAAAGAAAGACCAGAAAAGACAAGGCAGGGCCCAGACATCCTCTAATCTATGAGGGCCAATCAGCGCTGTGTCACAGCAGCTTTCTGCTGCTGAAAGACTGTTTAATATTTAGCCATTGGTCAAATGAGAAAGCTTTACTTTAGAGTAGAACCTTCTTTTCTAGGCACATTCATTCCAACAATAGTTTTTAATTTTAATTCTCTCCTAAATTGAACACTCAGACAATGCAAATATAATAAAGTAAGCCACTTCAAATATGCCTTCTCTGCCCACTACTGATCTGCATTTTGTCTTAAATAAAGCAGCTACCCATCAGAACATTGAAAGTATTTCTTGTTCCTGTTTAGCTTCATAATCCAATGAAATGGTAATGCTCTAAACTACCACTAGGTGGTGGTAAAAGCCACAGGTAGGAAGCCAATGGATTGCTTGATGAATGCCTAAGGTGGTTTCCTCATGTTATTATTATCCTGCTGCTCTGAACTTCTAATTAAGAAAATACACTAGCGCTGAGAAATTTTATTAGTCCTAGAAAAATAAAAGCTATACAAAAGCATGAACTAAAATGCAAACTTTCTTTTTTTAAAAGAATGAGTCCTACGAATATATAAAAACCTCAATGAAATAATCCTTCTAACGAGGTAACAAAAAGCTTAATACTTACTTGAGTTTGTACTGGCTGAGAAACAGATGTTCTGCTAACTCATATCATTATTTCATCTGACTCTATACTTTTGTGTTTTATACTGTTTTTAGATCCAACACCAAAACTCCAGAATATCAAGTTACTTGGAGTCCCTAATGTGCTATGTCACATTGCTGTGCCCTTGATCATTCACACAGCTCCTTCTGCCTGGACTCTGTTTTATTATATTTTGTGTGTGTTGTGTGTTCAGAATATTTACTAAGCAGAATAAAATAATGCAGTCTCTAACTCAAGTCTACATCTCAATGGTAGAAACAGGCCAGGTCAGTGCTGAAGACAGTGCAGTCAACCCAGGATGACAGGGCTATGGGAGAGTCCTAAAGAGCAGGCAAAGTACACCCCATGTATGGCTGCCCGGAAACAGTGGTGGGGGGTGGGGAGAGGCCTTCTGAACATGTGAGTGGACACTAGGATTGCAGAGGGGTAGTGTTAAGGATAGAAAAAGCAAGATGCACAACGGCTTGAGGGTTTTGGTGTACAGCATTTTCAGAAGAGCTAAAAAGAGAACACAGGGAGAGAGTAACAAGAAGAGAGGTTGGACAACTGGGTAAGGGTGGTCATAGAGGTGCTTTCTGCCAGGCTAAGGATCCACAGCTTTCTTAATCCTTTATGCCACTGAAGGCTTTTGGGCAGAGGAATAACATGATCAATTCTGTATTGTGATTAATACCGAAAGGCTGTATATTTATTAGCTATGAGCATGGACTCTAGCACTGGAGCCAGGGTTCAAATCCTAGCCCCACTTCTTCTTTGTGTGATACTGGACAAATTATTTCATCTTCTCTGAGCCTCGATTATCTCATCTCTAAAAATAGAAATGAGACTTTTACATCATAGTGTGGTCATAAAGAAATCTTAGAATAATGCAATTGTCACTTTTAACATGGTACTCTGGTGGCTGGCTGGAAGAAGGCAACTGAGGCAGGGAGACAGGAGACTTCTGTAGAAACTGAAACAGGAAATGCTGAATTAAGGTTGGAGATGATATTAGTGGTATAATTTGAGATAAAGGAGGCAGAAATAAAGAAAATCAAAATAGCATGGTATGAGCCATCAGAAAGGGGGAGAGTCCCCAGTGACGCTCTGGTTTCTGACTTGGGAAACTGGGTAGGCAGGGCCGCCACTCTCAGACCTGGGGAATCCTGGAGGAAGGTCAGTTGAGGGCTGACAGATAATAAAGAGAGCACCTTCCCCCTGTCCCTCTATCTTCAAAGACGCAGATCACAAATCCCAGTGTCTATGGCCCCCTATTTAATTTTCACACCTCCATGTCTTACCACTGGCCACACTTCAAGACCACATCTTAATTATTTTCATATCCTAAGTAACTGGTATGTTAAATGTTTGCTAAGTGTATTGAGAAGAAGAGGGAGGGGGGCTGAGCTTCTGAATGATGGACCAAAATATAAATGATAATCAAATTTTTTACCTGCTTCAGATTCAGGAGGAGAATAAAACTGACCATCAGAAAGACCACCAGGTATAAGTGCTGCCCTCTCCGAAGCATCCTGAACTATCAGGAGTCCTAGAAGAGAAGAAATTCAGATGCTGGGAATGATGTCACTGTTTTGGTAGCTTCTTGGCAAGGTTAACCACAATAAAAAGAGGTACTCTGAAAATCTCTCAACCAAAAAATCGAAGTTTTATTAATAAACTATGAACCAGTACTGTACGAACATATTCCAGCTAGTTTAAAAAATTGCCTCACATTACTTATGGGATTCCTTAACTCAGTATTTATAGCATCTTTCCTACCGCCCTATAGAAATCAACAAGAACATCAAAACCAAAGCACAAAGCAAAACAAAAAATCTAGTCAGCTTGTGCAAATGGTCTACAGTGTGCATTCAACTAGAGAAATGCCAGATGTAAAGGATAATAAATGGATAGTCTTTTATAAATATATAAAGAATAATTAAGATGGCGAAGAGATATTTATGCAATAAAAAGGTCCCCCTAGAAAAGAAGCATATTTTAAAAAAACAAGCAAAGAAAAAAGAAGGAAGCATGATGCAGACAGCTCAAGAACGCTAACCCAAGATGAGAGAGGCCATCGACAATGAGTTCTTTTGGCTGAAGCTGAGTTAACACTGGGATAAAGTTGGAGGAAACATCAGGCCAAACAGCAGGTGCCAGGAATGTGTGTAATATGTGTTACAGACAGTGGAAATAAATGCTATTTTAAAATTTTTCATTAATTGTGTGTTCTGCTCTATTAGTTACTTTGAATTTGGTTTAATCACACAAGCATTCAAGCCTCAGTCACATTAATAGTTAATTCAATAAAGTTCAATTTGATGTTCATAAACAATTAAAAAAGAAGTGACTTCCATTAGCTTTACCTGTCCCTTCTCCACAATACATTTTCATAAAGGAACAGAGGGCACAGGATAGAAGACACGTCTTGGTCTAATTAACACATATTTTAAAACCTATTCTTGACTATAATTCTTCTCTCATAGATTTCTTCTCTGTAAATGAGATTTTCCAAAATAAAACCATTTGCAAGGTTATTTTTCCTTCTGCTGTTTCTTGAGGTTATAATCATGCTTAACTCTCTATAAGACACAAGACTTTTTTCCCTATTAAGGCAGGGCAAATCGAGCCAGCTGATTGACAGAGCATAACAACAGCATGTCTTGAAACTGTCTGGGTCTCTGCATTGAGCTTTGACCATGTCACCTCCAAGAGGGTGGGTGGGGTGTGTGGGCTTCTACAAAGGCCATCATGCAGAGAATTCCAGTCCAATAATTAATCATCAAGTTCAATCAATCATTTGGACTTCCTAGTTAATATCCAGGGATACTCAAAGCCACACAAAGGAATTATAAGAGCTTTGGCAGGACTCATGATTACACAATGCTATCTATCACTCAGCTACTCAGAGGAGGATGGCGAAAGCCTGAGATGGCTGATCATTTCTCTGGCTTGCTATCTTGCTCCTCTGAACTCCATCTTCATCTTCTACCCACCAATAATCCCACTCCAGGCACTCAACAATTAGGTTCTAATTATGGCCCATTCAAGGCACCACCTGGTGTATGGGTAGCAAATATGAGACTTTGGAAAATCACTGACCGTTATTTAGAACCGCTGCCTCAGCTCACCTAAAACTGATTTACATTTCTCTGTCCCTAAACAACACAGTTCTCTCCAGATACACAAAATGCTTAGTGTCTATGACTACTACTAACAGGGACAAAAGGTCAACCTGTCTGAGGAAAAAGAGGTGTTGGCTATTTTTGTTGTCTGAATGTCTTTTTCACCAGTGTTACACTTTCTTCCAGGGAAGCTAGAGGAGGAGCCACATTCCGTCACTATCCTTTCATCCAACCCTCCTCTCGATTTCTGCTGTGCCCACTGAAGGATGGAGACACCGTGATCCGCCTAACTCCAGCTGCAGCTCCATTCACATCCAGACATCTACAGCTCCTCCTTCCAGCTCGGCACCTAGCAGGTCTCAGGAGGCTACTTTGAGAGAAACTTACTGTTTTCTTCTTCTGCCTCTTGAGGTAACACTTTGAAATCCAGGAACCATGTCTCAATCCAGGCAAGGATGAATGAAACGATAGGCAGCACATAGCCAAAAGCCCCTTGAGAGAAAAGCTGGAGGAACAGAGGTGACCAAGAGGGAAATGCAGTTACCATGAGCTCACACAGGAAAACAAGGCTTTGTCATTATACATGGTAATTGTACAGAAGAAGTGGTAGGCCATACCTTTGAGAGGATCACTTTTGCTAGTAAAAAGGCACTAGTCACTGCTGTCGTCAACTGAAAGACACATAACCCAGCACCACTCAAATTAGACATTTGACATTGTGAAGGCACCTTCCTCACACAAGAGATTCATCTGAGCCAGAAACACAAAATGCCTGAAACAGCTCTGTCTGGCCTGGCTCCTTACCACATCACTCTCTCTCTATTCCCTAAACCCAGACTGGGGCAAAGTGGGCTTCGAGTGGCACACAATCCCTGACTGGCTGCTTGTGGTTTCCTTTCTCGCACATTTTAGCAGGCTAGTGTGTTAGGAAACTAGGTTTGGTCCACCAGAGGGTACAACATCCAAAGGCACTATCACCAAATGGAGTAAGGGACCAGTGAAATACAGAGGCAGGGCTCCCCCTAGGGGCTGGGAAGCCAGAGATAATTCCACAGGACCTGGGCCTTGTCACTCCAGGCGCCAACTAAGATTTGTAGCAATGTGAAACCTGACCAGAGTGAATGCCAATAGCAGCCTTGACTGACAGAATAGAGGTCAGGGGACATCAGGTGTCACGCTCAGTAAGCATTAACAAAGTTGTAGAGTCAGCATTTGTTAGCAAAACACAACCAACACATACACACACACCCCAGCCAGAGTGAGCTACTTGGGAAAAGAGGCATTTTACACTCTGATACTAATTAACTTTACAGGCTGACACTAAGTGCTCTTTAGGCACCAGCTGACATCTCCTTCCAGCTGCCTGGACCCTCTCTGCAAATGTTTTTAAAAAGAAGAATCAGCAATGATAAAATGGATATGCTAAATCTGACCTGTCCCTTTGATAATTTGAAAGTAGATATTGAAGATACTTTTCTTAAAACTCTCATTGAATGTTAACCACTTTTCTGAAATTAACATTGAGACAGATGGTCTGACAAATACTAGTGTACATTATGGGCACTCTGCAATAGAATGTCCCAAATAGGGACTGTTGTAGAAAATACGGAAAGGATAATCATCACAGCTATTTGGTATCAGCAAAAGAGTATTCATGAAAGGGAGTCAATTCTGGCTAAACTGTCAGCCTACAGCCGTGAAATGCGAGCTTGGGGTTCAACAGATGGTCTGACATTAGCCCTATGATTCTGTGGATGCTCAGAAGAGATGGCTCAGGCAGACGTGGCCCCTGGTGGACTCCTTAGGAGAGAAACACAACTCCATTCCCAGCTGGACAAGCCTCTGCCGGCCCCCACACAGACCGAGGTCTCAGACCCCAAAAGCAGGACTGCAGGTTATTCCTGAGCAGTTCTCTCCAGTCTGAGGAGCTCAGCATCCCCCCCTACCCCATATACCTGCCTTATTAGAGCTCTCAAAAAGGTGAGTGTTCAGACGTCTGTGGAAATGGCAAAAATAATTCAGGCAGAATTGCTTATAATTCTTCTTTCAATCAATAAATATTTATTGAGGGTGAATAGCATGTGCCAAAGCTCTGTGCTAGATGCAAGGAAACAGAGATGAGTAAAAACGCCACTGCCTTCAAGAAGCCCAAAGGTAACAATAAAAAGGAGCATGGGAGCTTTTCCCTTTAAGAATGGAGGGAGGGGAATAAAACAGGGAGGAAGGGAACTATCAAAACAAGCAAAGAGCAAGTCACGAAAAATCATCAAGCAGTTTCAACCAAATAGGAAATTTTCCAAATATCTTCGCGACAGAGGTACTGATCTCATCTCTCATTTGCAAAATGAGGTAAAGGGTGGGTTGAGGCTAGGCAATAATCACCATTGGGCCTCCAGATTCCTCATTTGGCTCAGTATCCATAGAGACAAAGCTAGTTACTCATTACCACTGGAAAGAAGCCCTGGAGTGTTAAACCTACTGCGGAAGAAGGGGATTCAGGAAAAGCTAGTGGAATTCAACCCATATGAAAACTCTATTTTCTCTCAGCTCACCCCTGCTGTGAGCAGGCCCTGGCCACCAGCACCGGAGGAGATGAACCACTCACCCAGGCGTACTTACCGCTATTGCCCACCAGTGGCGCAGTCTGCATACAGCATATGCAAGTATTAACACTTTAAATCGAAAAACTGCCAAGAGCTATATTTAAAAAAAAGACAAGTTTTAGAAAATATATACATAAGTAAGATAATTTAGTTTTATGAAGAATCCACCAAAGTGTCTTCATTTTTCTGATTTAGCTGAAGACTGCCACAGACTAGCAACAGTCTACAGACCAGCATTTGGGATCCCTGATCTAGAATTTATGTAATACCACCCAAATAAGGATTCAAATTAACTTCCCATTATCCAAAAAACAACATATAATTAAATGTTTATTTTTCCTTTCTATTTGAGTTCACATATATCTCTGATATCCTCTTAAGATTAGAGAACATGTTCTGAAAGTTGACTTTTCCACTCCAGGTACAAACACTCACCTTTGGAAGATATCAGGTTCTTTGTCAAGCCCACTGTAAAGCTCTGGGCTACTAGGGTGTTGGGAGAGTTCTGCCTGTCCCAGTAGCTACCATTTGATTATTTAAGATGGTTCAGGGACTTTTGTGAAACCCTTTATGTGTATTATTATCCTATGTAATCCTCACCCCAAAAACACCAAGAGTCAACTACTATCATTAATCCTATTATACAGATAAGATGGATAGAAAAGTTGTAGAAGGCCACACAGCTCCTTAGCGAGGAAGCCAGGATTTGAGCCCAGGTAGGCTGACTCTAAAGACCAGGCTCTTAACCACTGTGCCACAGCTCTTAGTAACTCTCACCTACTAAGGAATAAATACAGAATGCAATTTTACTTGGAAAACATGCTTATTCTGCGTAGGAAAAAGTCAGGTGTCTCTTGAGCAATGCCTCAGGGTATGGGGTCTGCCAAAAGTTCCTTACTAACCAAAACTGCTGCAGGGCTGGAAGGTGACAACCTTTTTGCTGTCATTGACTAGATGATCTCACTTAAGATCCTTTTACATAAATGAAGTTTGCAGATTGTATTTTTTTTAATTTGCTGCTTTCACTAAAAATGTGTTTTCCAACAATCTGCTAAACGTTTAGTATCTCTATTCATTCCAACTATATCTTTGCATTCTGGACTTAGCAAAAATATAAGTTTTTACCCCTCTACCTTGAAGTCTCCCAGATCCCAAAGTTTCCTGTGGAGTGTGTCCATTTCCTACGCCAGGCATGACAGTCTTTCCAATCTAAGCTAAGGGGCCCCGCCTAGCTGTCCATGACCACTAACTTTCTAAGCACTGAGTACAAACAGTCCTTGGAGATCTGGCCAGTGGATTAACCTGGTTTCCTGGCAATTCCTGGCTCAGGCTATTTTAAGATAAATTCAGCAAGAGAAATAAGAAAAAAAGGAGAAATCAATTTTGTTATTATATGTCAATAGTTTTAGAAGGAAGAAATATCATGAGATTTGGGATCTAACATGCTCTGCCACCAACTTCAATGACCTAGGATAGGTCAAGACACTGAACTATGAAACTCAATTTCTTCATTTGGAAAAACGAGGGGATTAAATGACATTAGTGGTTTTCCAAATATTCTGTATCAGCCAAACACTTTTTCAACACAATCTTATTAGACCCCTAACATACTGTACAGATAAAAATGGAACTACTCAGCTTGCAAGGGGGTGATGACAAGGAACCTTGATCTCTATTTATTGGGAATTCCACCTCTTTCCCCATACACACTTTCTGCAGGCCTCTTCAAAAACAAAACATAACGAAACTTTTTAGAGTTGTTTGAAAACCACTAGAAAATACAACCAATAAAATTCTCAACCAAAAATAATGATAATGATAGTGATTGCAGGTGGTTCTCTGAGCTTCTAGGATGTACCTACCATTGGGCTAAGTGTTTTCCATGTATTATTTCATTTACTTTTCGGAACTAGGATGATCTCATTTTACATATGTGGAAACTGAAGTTTAGACCCAAAGTATTCAAAGATATACAACTAGTGATGGTGTTGTGAATCAAACTCACGTTTTTCTGACTTTAAGGGTCCTACTCTTAACCATTGTGCATACGGCTACTAAAGATAGTGAATAAAGTAGCTAAAATGAATTTGGGGGAGTTCACTACAAATTTTAAATGCCTACGCTATGTCTAATATAATGTTAGAATCTGATTTACTTACCTTATCAACTATAAAAAGATACCATGGAGATGAATCAAACCCAATCAAAGTCATAGTGTGTCTGAGAAAGCGACTGCAAGCATTCGTTTGAATAAAATGAATGCCTCATCTACAGGTAATTGCACCTATGTAATTCTACAACTGACTAATGTTGCCCAAGGCTACCAATATATATCTTTCCTCAAAAACTCCTATTATGGAAAAATGAAACATAGAATATTATCAAAAATACATACAGAAATCTCAAGGCAGAAAAGCAATGGCATTTTCACTGTGTTATTATATAAACAGGTGAATTTTCCTTTTAGTGATTAGGGTATGTCAATGGCTGCTATTTCAGTCATTTGAAAGAATAAATGTTCTCCTCCAAGAAGATGAGAATGGATCCTTCTGCTGCCCCCCTTATCTCTCATTAATCTTTTCTTTCCTTCAGATGACCAGACAATTCCTTAGAAAGACACAGGGAGAACACTGAATGGGCCAGCAACTAAGAGAAAAAGAAAGATAATGTTCAAGGGAGGAAAAACGATGGCATAGAATTTCAGGTCTACTGAGAGGAAATCTGCCTGTTGGTTCCCGTTTCCTCCTGTCTGAAATGCAGTGTGAAACAGAAAATACTTACGAATATATCAAAATAAGAAGAGTAGTAGTCATATCGCACCACCTCCTTCTCTAACGTGTTCTCAATGCCTCCGTTCACCTAGGAAGGAGGTAAGAAGTCAAACGAGGAGAGACTTACATGTGAAAATAATACCCAAGACCATACAGGAAGGTGTCGTAAACACTTTTCTGCCTATCTTCTCAGAATCCAGAAATGTTAAAATGTGGAAGAAAAAAAACCCTCATAATTCTAACAGAAAAATGCTGAATAGCACCTCCCCTTAAATTCTGAATTCATTTATTCAACAAATATAAACATAGAATGAAAAGCAGTGCCTTTTTTTGTAGTCCATATTTTGGCAAACTAAATGTTAAATAAGAAACTATTTTTCTTTCTCGTCTTAAGATAAAGTCTTCCATTGTACCAATGTATATTTTTAAAGAAGACAATTCACATTTATGCAGGCTCCCCTCACTTTCGGCCAAGGAGTCTCGCAATCTCTTAGTAAACATCATTGACAGCAGTTACCATGACACAGGACAGAAGCGTAAAAATTCTCTCTGGTTTGTCTTTTTTATTTGCTTCTGGCATTTTAAAATTCTGCACTCTTACTGACTTATAAATATATATTTTTTGTTTGTTTTAATATGCCTGTTTATTTATTTATTATTTATTTATTGTGTGTGTGTGTGTGTGTGTGTGTGTGTGTGTGTGAGAGAGAGGAAGATCAGCCCTGAGCTAACATCCATGCCAATCCTCCTCTTTTTGCTGAGGAAGACTGGCCCTGAGCTAACATCTGTGCCCATCTTCCTCCACTTTATATGGGACGCAGCCACAGCATGGCTTGACAAGCGGTGCATCAGTGCGCGCCTGGGATCCGAACTCAGGCCGCCAGCAGAGGAGCGCGCACACTTAACCACTACGCCACAGGGCAGCCCCTCGACTTATATATATTTTTTAACTTGGATAACAAAATAAGGGACAGACTAAACCTACAATCATAGGTGATAAAGTTATAGTAAATGATAAAAATTAAACCTAATATGATAAACTTTCTGTCCTCTCCCAATTCTATCAAGATGAATTTTAAATGATAAAATTCAAAATTTTACATATTGAACTATAGAGAATAATACTTTTTAAAAAATCAAGTAAGGGAATATAGGTCCAGCAGCTAATGCAGCATTCAAGCAGACACTCTATCACTGTTAGGCCCATGGACTAGCCTAGTCAGAGGGAACACGATGCGCAACGGTAAATTCAAGCTTCCAGTGTGGAGCACAGACGTTGTTTGTCCTGGCAAACCAACGCCGATAGTATGAAAAGGGACAAAATGAAGGGCAATTAACCAAAGACCTCGATAGGAGAAAAAAGGGAAAAAATTAATAAGTAATATCTCTGCAAGTTTTGCTAATTGGTCAAATTAGAATAGAAGTTGCTACAAGGGAAAGACTTTCCTGGCTTAGATACTTTTTCATGTATTTGTATTTATTATGCAAATGAAAGTATACCATAAACACTGAACTTTAAAATCCCTTAAGATTTAGATTTAGATTTCTATGGAATTTATGCAGATTGGCTATAGACCTACTTGACTACAGACTTTTACAAATGAATAGAATTGAAAACCTGGGAGCAAGGAGAAATAATTATTAAAAGCCAACCAACCATCTAGTCTCATTGCTGTGTCTCTCCAGACTAAAGAAACTTACCGATATCTAAGACATTAAAAGAATGATTCTTCCAAGTGGCCCAGGGCAGAGGAGTTCTTACCACACAGAGACTAACCCTCCTGGCTGAGGGAACAGGAATCAAAGTACGATACAAGTCTTCAGGGAACAGCCAGTACAAAAAGGTTTTCTCTGGTATCGGCATACTTTTAAATACTTTGATTTTGTGTCACCTTTAAATAGAAAAGTTGAAAATCTACATCTTAGCCCTAACTTGTACTCTAAATTCTTATTTTCAAATCCTTGTCTCTAGCTCAAGATGCCCCAAATAGATTCACCTTTAGTTTCACACGGAATCCCTTCCCAATCACAGTTCTGACAGGGCTGGTACTGTTCTAGGTTCTATCATTAGAAACCATAGAGTCATCTTTGGATGCTGGAGATGATAAAGTCAGTCTATCAATAAGTCTTCTGGTATTTCTTCCTTTAGTATGCATCGCAGGAAAGAGCAGAATTAGCTCTTTCCTTTCTGTCCCCACCACCTTACATGGGATTCCTTCAACAGCTTCTGTGCGAGTGTTCTTACTGCCAAGCTCTCCCTAAGCTAATCCACCTGCAACAAAAACTGCCAGAAAGACCTTTATCCGTCACCAAATATTTGCTGAGCAACTGTTAAGCACCAAGCACCATTCTAAATACAGAAAATACTTGAGTAAACAAAACGATACCTCTGTCTTTATGGAGTTTACATTCTAGCAAAAGGGAGAGAGATGATAAATAAGAAAATAAGTGCCCCACAGAGAAGAGAAGCAGGACAGTGTGACACAATAACAGTTGCCTTCTTTGGGTCGGCTAGCCATGGATGTCTTCTCTGTGGTGACATTTAAACCGACTGATACCAGCATGATAAGAAGTCGGAATCTGCATCAAGATAAAGGAAAGGAATCATTTCAGATAGAAGGAATAACTAGTATAAAGGTCTAAGACAGAAGAGAGCTTGTTCCATTGTGAGAACAGAAGAAAGCAAGTCTGGCTGAGCTGGGTGGGCCAGGAAAAGACGGTGGGAAAGGAAGTCTGCAGAGGCTTCTGGGGGGCTTTGCAAGCCAAGTTATGGCATTTGGATTTTATTCTAAGTGCTCTGGTAAGTGAAGGACTTCAAACAGAAAGTAACATTATCTGATTTATGTTTTTACTTTTAATAGTCACTCTGACTACTATGAGGAGAATGGATTGTAGGAGGGCGAAAGCAGGGAAACGAGGTGGCACATGGTGACGTCATTTGGATGAGTGACAATGCTGGCTTGGTAGAGGATGGCAATAGTAGAAATGGAGAGAAGAGGTCACATTTTGAAAATATTTTGCAGGTAGATTTGATGGGACTTACATTTAGACCGGATATGAGGCATGAGAAATACAAAACAAACAAGCAAATCAATCAAGGATGAGTCTTCATTTTTGGCCTGAGCATCTGGGTATTGTTTACTGATGAAGAAGAAAAGGTAAGGCAGGGGGTGCATATGTTGATGGGGAGGGTGTTACGTCAGATGTCCAACTGCACATGGCAGGTAAGTCTTGATGTAGAATGCAAGTCACTAACTTCTGAAAGATCTCAAAACCATGTTTTCCAATCTGCTCCAGAACCTGTAACAGCTCACTACTGCAGTGAGTCCCAACACTTCTATACAGCTTTTAAGAATTTTAATAGTCTAGAACCAGCTTATCTAAGCAATTTCATTTCCTACAGGCATCCTACTTTCTAGCCAGGCTAATATTCTCTCTGCCTCTGGCCCTGTCCCCTCCAAAACACACACACTCATTCTCAAGCACACACTCCTGCCTCAGTGCTTCTGCTCACCTTGATGTTCAAGGTCTCTCCCAATTGTTCCCACAATCACACCCCAGATCATTCTTTTATCCCAAGTTCCACCCATCCTCCCAAAGCAAATTCAGTTCATCTCCTCCAAGCACTCCCTTAGATAATTCCAACCCACCCACTGATGTCCCCTAATCTGAATTTCTGTTATCCTTGGTGATCCCAGTTTAACCACAAAACATAGTGACAGTGGGGTAACAGCATCAGAATCAGAATCAGTAGGATAATAAATACCTGGAACATAAATGCAACACTAATGAGAGAACAATAACCAACATTTTTTTTCTCTTTCTGGGTTAAATTTATTTTAGTTAACAATATATTACATAACCTACAGTTGTGTAGAGCTTTATAACTGCCACAAGGATGCTGTATGTATCTTTTCACTTGATCCTCCTAAGAATTCAAAAGGAAGGCAAGACAGGTATTTAGTTCTGTTAACTGATTGAGAAACCAAGGCCCAGAGAACTGAAATGGCTTTTCTAAGGCCACAGAGCTAGTTGTGACAGCTCTAGGTCAAATTAGAAGCATTCTGATGCTTTCTATTACACTAGTTAGAAAATAATAATGAAACAGACAATAAGCATTGATACAAAGAACTTGTTTTGAACCATAATCTCAACCAAAGTGTCAAAAGCTAAAAAAGAAAAACAACTTCCCTTCTAGTGCCTCTTTGATTCCTACTCATATCAGTCTAGAGAGCCTGGGGTAGAAGAGTTTGGACAAGAAATAGAGTCCTCTAGTTCATGTCCTCAAGTCCTCAAGTCCTCAAGCCATGGTGAACTCCAGATCCAATTTGGGAAATCAGTCTACTCAAGGGTGTATCAAGAGACCCTATACAGAATCAGAACCAACCCTTCAACTTGCCCAAAAGAGATCAGCTGCCCTACGGTCTTCCAGAGGGAAAAAGAACCAAGGTGGTATTAGGCCTCTTGAGGCTTGCCATGTCCCTGCCCTCCGGGCTAGGTTGGTGCCAGTCAGCTCCCTGGAGCAAGGAGGAAAAGTGGCTGACTATGTTGGAAGTCACATATGAAACCAAAGTATTTTGGTTATTGTTACAATTGCATGGAATAGGTGGGCCCCCATACTCTTCTGAAGGCCTTAGGGACCCTTTATGCTATTTCTTTCTTCTTTTAAAGACCAACATTACAAGGCAGTATAAGATATGTGTTACATCTCCTTAGCTACACTTTAAATCTCATATAGTTTTTTTTTATGGAGCCTGCAATATCGGAATCAAAAGCCTGTGCCCAGGCACTCAGTAAATGTACAGACATGTAAAAAAACAATGGATTTGAGTGATTAGAGATTTACAGAGACAGATAACAAAAGAAAAGGGATGGTACGGTGTGTAGTGAAAAACCCAGGTCATGATTAACAATTTAAAACAAATAAAACTAGAAATTAAATGTTAAAAAAAAAAAACCTTGCTTATAGTCATGATATACTATCTTAAAAGATCATATACCATTGCATGATCTTTTAATTTCACAACTGGAGAAACTGGTAGTCAGTGGAAAATCAAGGATAAAAACACACTTCTTAATTGCTAGGCCCGGTGACTTTTAATTTGTAACGTGTTACATGCAGACGTAAACAGATCCCTTCTGATGAACAAAAACAGGGTGCAGCCCACTTCTCTTCCCTTTCAACCTCCTTGGAGCAATAAGAAAGGAGGGAAGTGAGAAGTGTGATCCCATGAGCACTTGCCAAGTCTCTACCCGATGGCTTCCCTCACTTCAAAGCATGGAGTGATATTAGTGGTTAATCAAAGAATGCCTTAATTGTGTGCTGTCATTACAATAACTTTTAAGTGTGCTCCCCTAAAACTGCTGCGATGCTTTCCTGTTAAAAGATGCGTTTCCTTTTCGTCTCTCAGTACACAGCTATTAGTTTTAAAAACGTATTACTCCTTTAAAATAAACATTTTCTTTAATGTATACATATGGAACAAATAGTAAAAACAGACACTCTAAATTACTGTGTAATATCACCAGCTTGTTTCGTTTTACTCAAAAATAAGACATACCCACAGTGCTACATTAACAGAAGGAAAATCTGTAAACAGAACCTTAATAGTAGATTCATGCTGCATATTACTATGATTCTGGGACAAATCTTATTTTCTAATATAACTATCTGCTTTCATAAAGAGTTTTATTCCTCTATTAAGATTCATGATGAAATTAAATGAGTCCAAAGACACTAATCATTAAGAGTCTAGAATGCAGAACTAAAATTGCTGCTACAAATTAGAATACTAACTAGAGTTTAGATTAAGATGTTGACTCTTTCTGTTAAAAGGCAAAATTAAAAATCATTTTCAAACAGAAATCACAGCATCTTTTCATATTTTCTCTATTTTAATAAATTTCTTATAAAGCACCTAGTACTGTGTCTAGCAGTTACCTTTTAATAATAAACAGTAGCTAATAACTATTACCACCGAGGCCTTAGCAAATATTTCTTAGAAATAAATGAACTGCTGAAAATGAAGGAAGCAGACAAATTCTGCATGTGAGGAAAGCACTCTGGAAGAGTTCACCTATTTGCTGGTAAGGTATATAAAGAGAGCCAAGGCTTTAGGAGAAAACATATATATTGGGTTAAATAAAATATATTATTAAAATGAATTTCATTTATTTTTACTTTTATTAATAAATTTAATTTATTAATTTATTAACAAAAGTAAAAATAAAAAAATAAATGTAGCAACTGCAGAACTTCAAATGTCACATGAGGCTTGCACTATACTATTGGACAGTACTGGTCTAGACAATTACTTGCCAATATAACTGCATAAACCTGAAAAAATATAGACAAACCTCCAAATGCTTCCAGTACATTTTTTTGGATAAAATATGAATAAATAATATCTTTGCAAAAAAGTAAACAATAAATGCATGCAAAATTTTACACATGGGAATTAGAAAAGTAGATGCAACATCTAAAACGTATTTCAAAAACCTGTTACATTTTTTGAAGGAAAGATCAGCAACTGTTTTCTAAAGAGGGCCAGGGAATAAATATTTTTGCCTTTGTGGGCCAGATGGACTCTGTCATAACGACTCAACTACTCAGGACAACAGCCAGCCATAGACAATATATAAACGGGTGGGCAGGGCTGTGTTCCAATAAAACTTTATTTATAAAAACAGGCCAGCTGAATTTGGCCCCCAGACTGTAGTTCACCAACACCTGATACAGAGCAAAACACCATGAAATCAAATTTCAAAATCCCAGACAAAGTGAGTTTTAAATTAACCAGGTTTGTTTTAAACAGTAACAGTAAAGAATAAGAAAAGTCCAAATTAGCTGGAGAAGTGCAATGTTGCCTCATTAGGGAAAAGATGGAATCTACTAAACGAGACAGAAATGATGAGAAAAATAAGAAAATTGTTTTTTGTCTCTGGAAACAATTCTTATAAAGTCACAGGAAAAAACACTTACATTTAACTCTATTATCCACAGTAATGTTACAAATAAGAGGTCAAAGGTGACAAACAGACAGAAAGTCCTCCTGACATCAGATATGCCTTTCTTTTCTCTTCCTTCATAGGCCTCAATTCTGGCCATGAGTTGTGTAGGGTTGATGGTATGGACGTTGCGCAAAGAAGTGTGAGAGCTCTGGCTCCCTGTGAGAGCATTCTCCATGTCTTGTGGCAGGGGGTTCATCCTGGAGGAGGATTAAAGGAGCCTTTTTCCAACTTCACCATCCCTTGAGAGAAGAGATCTTGGGGGAATAAAAAGAGAGACACCATGTTAAATCAGAGCTCACCTACTACCACCAAGATACCCCCACCACCATGCAACTATACCTCTAACTGAGCATCAGTGTGTCTTAAATGAAGACATAAAGAGAAAGTGAAATGAGAAGCAATTTTTGATGTTACTGATCAACACTACAAAATAGCTGTTTTGGAAAAGAATGGTAATAAGGAAGAATGCAAATTTGCAGTAGTAAACGGTGAAGACAAGATGGTAACCACAACAAAAAGTGCGCCTGATAACCTGGAGCAAGCGTCTCAGTGAACAAGCCAAGCCAGTTCCCTTGCTGTGCCAGGGAGAAAACCTCTGCAATTCTGTAAGTGTCATTATCAATGGACTAGGAAAACATTACTGAACAGTTGCCCAGAAAGCATGTAACCAGAACATGTCGACTAGCTATAAAAAACTTGCTTCCTAAAGAGGAATTTCTTTCCACCAAAAGTATCTAATAAACTGAATTTAGCATTTACCCATCACCTCTTAATTAAAAAGCATGTTTCTGGGCCTCTTCTTGGGAAAAAAGCACACGCCCAAAAGTTCAGCTTTATGCAAACAACCCACTGATAATTATAGAAGTTACAGCCCTACATGGAGATGTAAATCCCACCGCCACCCTGCCCAAGGCTAGGATGTGCTTCTATAATAAAAGTAAAAGATTAGTAATCTAAATGATCTGATCTCAGGGACGAGGCCAAGTCATTAAATAGAAAGTATGGTGGATGATGTTATTGTTTGTCAAATAGTCCAGTTTCCTTTCCTACAGTACCTCTCTCTATGGGAGGATTATATACCCCTGGCTCTACTGAATTCATGCGCCTTTCTTTGGCCAACATAACGTGGGCAGAAGTTTGTGTGTCAGTTGTGTCCAGATCTTAAGAGCCAGTGCCTGGTTCACCATGCTCTTCTTTCTTTCTGTCACAATGACTGGCAGTGTCCAGATAAAGAAGAGCATTTTCAAGGTGGATAAAATAGAATTTCAAAACATTGCTAGAATTTCCCTAAAGTAATATGGTTCCATGTGGTCCTATTCACGGTCCAGAACTGTCTCTTTACATTTGACTCTCACTTCTTTCTCTTCCCACACTCAGGAAGAAAAGTCCTTTCCACATTTTCAAACAACGTGGTGATGAAATGACGTGATGTTTTCAGAAGCAATTTGGTTATAAGAACTAAGATACTTTAAAATATTTGTACTTCTTGATCTAGTAACTCTACTTCTGAAAATCTAAAGGAAATTAATTGTAGAGCTTCAAGGCAAAAATTGATCCATGTCATTAGAGGTCAGGGTAGTGATTACCTTCCAGGAGGAGGGAGAGAACAGCTTGGGCAAGTTCTGTTCTTGGCCTGAGTAGTGGTAACATGACTATACTTAACTTAGCGATAATTTATTGACACAGGTAGTAGTTTCAGTGGTGGATTGCCTTGTGAAAAACTGAAAATGTTGTACACTTATGTTCATGTATGCACACATGAACTGTGTATGTGTTACCTTTAATAAAAATCTCTATTAAAAAAGACTTTATTATAATATATCTATGATAACCCCAATTAGAAAACAACCTAAATATCTAACAATAGGGGAATAATTAGATACATCCTGGTATAGTCACAGTACAGTCATTAAAACAAATGCTTATGAAGCATTTATAATAACTTGGAAAAATGCTTGTGGTATAATAACTAGATTAAAACAGGAACAGTATATGGAATATACACGCATTATGTTCACAGTTCTGTAAAATAAATCAAAACCAAATTTTTCAAAGAATGTACTTATGAAATATATCAAATACTAATATTGCTTATCTCTGGGTGATGAGCTTATATTTTTCCCCTCTTTTTACCTTTTGCATATTTTTCAAATTTCTTATTTTGCACACATATTTACAATGGGAGGGTTTAAATTCAAATGCAACTTTGTTAGGGTCCTGGACAGATGTCCCAGGCCTTTATGAGGCTCTTCCCTTTTTCAGCTGATCTGGGCAACATTAGGTAACATCTCAATCACTCAATTTGCTTTCGCAGAGTCATCAATCAGCAAAAAAAGCATTTTGAAAAGCTACAATAGGAGTCCACTTCCATGCTTTGTAAAAGAAAATATAAAGTTACAAAACTTGAAAGTATTTCTATATGATTTCTGTCTCAATGAGATCAATACCATCGTAGTGGAAGGAATACCAATGGCATATTCCCCAGGACAGTCACTCGTAAAGCTTGCAAAGTACTAAATTTATCTGCCAGACTTCTAAGTAGAACTCATTCTGGAACAATAAGTAAAAATGAACGTAAATAATATGTTTTCTGTGATGAAACACACATTTTGAAGTTCAAAAAGATAGCTGAGATGTTCTCTAAAACTGAACCTGGATGAATACAAACAAATTTCTGCAACAACACAGTCTACACAAAGAAAAAGCAATCTAGATAATTTTTAAGTCAGTCTAATAATCTATTAGCAACTATATTTAAAAATTAATTGAAATTCTTAAATCCATTAAACTGTACAGACAATTCAGCAAATTTACAATTTAAACTGAAGGCTGTTTTTAGGAAGAAATCATTTCCAAGGTAATTTGATCATTTTCTTAGTCTCATTTGCTCCTCCTCCCTGAACCCACTCCTCATAAATAAAAAAGGATGACAAAGCAAAATACCAACCCCACAAATCCGAGGCTAGTTCAAAATAAAAACTGGCATCATAAAATGAGATATACACCTGCCTTGGGAAATGAGAATCATTACATTATTTTTCTGATGTGTGCATATAACTGCTAATTAGCTAGAATTTACGGATACTTGCAATAGCTTCAATAATCAAGTTACCCAAAGCACAGATTGCTCTGAGCGGCCTGACTCTAATCAGATTGATCTCTCTCTGGGACAGAGGGAAATCTTAAAAAGGAGAGACAGCTTCCTTTTCATGTGTAAAGAGAAGGATACTTCCTAAAGCTCCCTTCTACTCTACAATTACAGGACTTCATCCTAACCATGTCCCTCAGAAAGACTCAGTTCAAGCGTCAATTTCTTCAGGAAGACTTCCCTGAAATGCTCCCCACATTCCAATCTCCAGGCAGGGTCAAGTGCATCTCCTCCAAGCTCCCTGGGGACTGTGGATATGCCACTCGTGCTACTGCTTACCACACTGCACCTTAATTATCCACTTACTTGCCTGTCTCTCCTGCTAGCTGGTGTTCCTTGAAGGCCCTGAATTTGATTTACACACCCCTGTGTCCCCAGAGACTACCACAGTGCACGACACATAGCTGGAACAAAACAAATATCGATTGAATATATTCTATCCAGCATCTAGCAGAGACAAGCACAGAGCAGGCTCTCAAAATTCTCTGCTGAACTGAGGAGACCACAACTGTTCATTTCTGAGGAAGGGCTTGGATATTTTCTCAGATATAATTTCAGCAGTATTAAATATTCAGTTCTTGGTACTGAGATCCTCTCTGGGCTTGGCTTAAGGAAAGCAACGCCTCTTTAAAGAGGGTGTTAAGTATTGATTAGCTGTATACACAGGAACCTAAATCTACAATTCAGGGTTTATTCCAACCACAGAAGCAGCGTGGGTGGGGAGGAGTAGGGTGGAGAATTATAAAATAAAGAAAAACATTCCCTTATCTTTTTCCAGGATTTGTGTAAGGAGATAAGAATCTCCTTTTGTTGTTTTGGTTTTTGTAAGTGAGATTCATGTCTTAATTGTTTTATCTAGATGGATAACTATCCTTCTCTGTACTATAATATTAGCCAGCCATTTCTACTTTTATGCTGCATTAGCAAACTACCCCAAAACTCAATGGTTTAAAACAACCTACATTTATTCTCAAGCTCACAGGTATGCAGGTTGCCTCAAGTTCAGCTGATCTAGTCTAGGCTCAGCTGGGCAACTGTGCTTCAGGCTGTGGGTAGCAGAGCTTGGCTTCAAACTGTGTGTTGGGTCTAGGTCTGCTCTCTCTGCCTGTCTTCCTCCTTAGACCAGGGCTACCTGGGACATGTTCTTTTCATGGCAAATGGCACGAGTACATCAGACAAGCTAGATATGTAAACACATTTAAAATATCTCTATGCATCATGTCTGCTCACATTTATTGGCCAGTATCTCAAGGCCAAGTTCAAATGCAATGGAGCTGGGATGTACATTCCACCCAAAGAGGAGGATGAGGTGAGTATTTGCCAATTAATATTCCAAGCTAGCACAGCTATCAAAGTTCTAAACCAGGGGTCAACAAACTATAGCCTGCAGGTCAAATATGACCTACTGCCTATTTTTGAACGTAAAGTTTTATTAGAATACCACCACACCCACTCTTATTGTCTACGGATGCTCCCACACTAAGATGGCAGATGTGAATAGTTGCGATGGAGACCATGTGGTTTGTAAAGCCTAAAATATTTACTTTACTATTTACATTTGCCTAGAAAGAAGGACTACTGCTTTCGTCAGCTTCTCAAAGGGTACCTGGGCGAGATTTAGTTATTTAGATTAGCAAAAAAGAATAGGATAATTGACTAATATTAATTTTTCCAATGTATGCTCTCATTCTGTGATTAGCAAAAACTTGTGATTCATTCTTATTTTTCCACAGGTTGCTCTAGTGACACACCACAGCTTAGGCACAGTTGATCTCGTCTTGTTAGCTTACCCGAGGGACACTTCAGTAGTGCTAAGAGCAGGAACACACTCCTCTTTGCCTTATTCTCTTTCCTTAATTCCACACTACTAGAATTGGAGAAAAATTTTACCCGACCTATACTGCTTCCTAAATGATAATATCTTTCCCACATTGAAAAAACAAAAACGACGACAACAAAAAAAATATATAACAAAACAAAAAACTGAGATCTTTCTGCTTCCAAAAAGAATGCTTACACCTTTGGGATTCTTCTACTGCATTGGTTCCCATGTTGGGTGCAAAGCTGAGCCAAAACTTCAGCTCCATCCGCTTCAGCACAGAATTGATACTACCCAAATGATAAAGAACAGCGGCTTTGGAGCAGTAGCTGCTACTGCTAGAGTTTACAGAAGTCCCACAATTTCTTATACCTTCCCAGGAGGAGTAGAGAGGGCCTCTGGGCATCTACTGGTGGCAGCCAAACCAAGTCTCTCAACCCAACCACCCAACCTTCTCCTCTCAACTACTTTTGGCAACAGCCAGGACACTATATGTTCTCCTCCAAGAAAGAGTATCAGAATGACAGATACTAAAAATATTTAATTCAGACAGACCTTATTCATCATCTTATCCAAAGGCCTAGGGAGCAGGTTTGGCTTACAGAATGTTTTGCTTGCTCTTGTACAGTGTTTCCAAAGATTTTGAACTATTACTAAGATTTTAAATACTGAATGTTCATATTAAAATCCAGATTTCCAGCTTCTCTTGAGAAGTTACAAGATACAGAACTGCCAGGCCTTCATTCTCTTACCATGATAGTAATATAGCCAAGAAGCTGCTGACCTCTCTAGTGGGGGCATGCACACAGCACTTGGCCTGTCTTGACCTAGCCTGGAGGCATCTGAGTTTGCCACTCTGATCTATTCTAATTCCCTTGTTTTACAGACAAAGAATCTGAGGCCTGCGTGGATTATAAGGATGCATTCATCTAAGAGATATTTCAAGATATATCTTAGAATTAAAACTCAAGTCTTCCACTTCTTTCCTCTCCATCACTCTGCCTCACCTCAGATTCCTAGAAGGAAATAGGAGGGACATTACAAAGTGTTCAAATGGCCCCTGAAGTGTAGTCATTAGATTTGAGAGTCCCTAAAGACACAGGCTGCCTCAGGTGTAGCCACTCTATCCTAGGACTGGGTTTCTCTGGGGGCAGGGAGCAGCCTGAGCTGGCTACCCTCTTGCAAGGCCTGCCACATTATGACACCCAGTTTATGATGGTAAAAGCCCTGTTTAGAGCTCCCAGTTTTCAAAATGAAACAGCTAGAAGTGGAGAATGGGAATAGTGAGGGAATAACCTAACATTTATAAACATGCCAGTATGAGAAAGAGGCATGATAACTAAAAAATACAGATGCTTTAAATATAAACATGCATAGAGAAGAGAGGAATGTGGGAAGGAAGCTAATCCAGAGTATTAAAAAATGTAGTAAGGCAATCTTCATGTTCTAAGGGTACCAGTATGAGGTAAGGAAAATTCTGCAATGTCTAAGAAGAACTGGAAATTCTACATGTCAAATTCAACCAATTATTCAAACTTTCACAAAATAAAAATTTCTAATTAATGTTTGCTTAAATGAAGCCACTTATATTTGTGTAAATGAAGCTGCTTATATTTTTAAAACATCCCAAAGTTGGTTTGTAGATAAGATGTTCTAAACCAAGAAAATGTCCTGTACTTCTTCATGGTACTGATGCTATGGGGATGTCAATTTTACCCTGGAAAATACAGGCCTGGTAGGACTCTAAAGAAAGTGGCTTTAGAAAGACTGGCAGTGGGCAAGGTTAGGGAGTCGACGCATTTGTGCAATACTCCAGCTTCTTGGGCCGGAGAACTATCACGATGAAGCACTACAAGTAGTTTAACAAAATCAAGATCAAACAAACCTTTCTTTGACAAACTGCCCACTACCATTATGTTCACGCTTCAAAACAGCCTTGGCTTACTTTATGCTGTATATGCTCCAAGTTTACAACGTCTAGAGAAACATTTCTAAAATCTAGACTATTGGGTTGAATTTTAAAACACCTACACATCACATCCAAATTAGTCGCTGAAGCAATAAAAAAATACTAGATAGAGAAATCAGGGGAAAAATCAATTATTTCAAAGTAGAAAGTGAAAAATTCTATAAAGCATTTAAAATCACCCAACCAATTGTTTGGTACTACTTCAAATAAAAAATCTTTCCTGAGTTGAGGAGTCAGATTTTGCCAGCAGGTCCCTACTAATTTCCTAACTGAAAATGAGTGAAATGTTTAAAAAAAGAAAAAGAAAAAAAGATCTACACGCATTTATGAAACTCTGCAAGGCTTGTTATAGATTTGCCCATATCATCAGGGCTACAATGGAAGAGAGAAGGGGAGAATTTTGAAACAATTAAAATAATACTGCCCTCTGAAAGTTATACTACAAAATCAACACATAATGAATCAGAGTAGATGTGCTCTGCCCTTAAAGAAACAAAACAGCTCACAGGCCAAGATATGAGAACAAGTTGACAGGACATATGTTCAGACCTAAAGAGGGGAGGAGGGAATGTGCCCATCAGAAGGTGGGTGGGTCAGGGCGGAAAACACAGAAAAGGAGCGTCACAAGCAAATGGTAGCTGTGCCCAGCCTGGCGCTCTTCAAGTCAGGGCCCCTTGTCTGTTGGATTTTAAGTATCTCCAGTCCAGTGGACAGATTATTCCTATGATTAATATGATGGCATCAGGGAATCATCAGTGCCTTTTGTCACTGAACAATTTAAAGATTCCCTGCATGCCTCTCACAATCTTTTATATTCTGTGTTTCTTATTAAAATGTGATCTTCCACGGAGGGAAACAATAGACCGGTTAGCTTGAAATAAACCTTCAGTCTACATAGCTGTTTTGGTGTTCACTGCAGATTGTGAGGCGTGATTCTACCCACATGAGGAAGAGCCACTCTCCACTGGGCTCTGTAAACAGAAGCTGATAAATCAGGTTTGTCAGTCAACAAGAAAGAGGGCTGGACTCAAACCTTAATAAAGTCACCAAGGTGATGCCAATGAGAAGCTTTGGGGAGGGAGACGGTTAGATGTCTCCCAATGACCCTCAATGGCATTACTGGGTACAAAATTGCTCTTTGGGAACTTCCAGAGATACCATAATTCAGAGACCATGTCAGTGATGGTTAGCCACCACAAAATATCAGCATATTCGGTATATAGTATGCAAGTGGTAACATTCTGAAAGAGAATTACAGAAAGGTTGTGTCATCACTCCAGTATTCATCTCTTTATAAACTTCCATGTAATTATCAATAATTTTCCTTGAGTAGAATTATTAAGTAGACCACGGTAATCAAGCTCAAACCAAAGCTATAATAACTGAACTTAGTGACTATGCAATGGTAATACAACATTTGCTTATTTTAAATCTCACTTGTAAGTATTTGGGTATGATTAATAATTCATACCCAATAAAAAGCAAGGGAGGGTCCATATCAGCTAAAATATTTTTAATAAGTACACAAAAACTTCAAAAATTCAAGATGTATACTTAAGCTCTGAAGATTCTGACACATATCCTCTTAACTAAGCAGGTATAGCTAATATTTGGATTTCTGAAAATTGAGAAGGGCAATGCATTTGAAATCAGGTTTAAGATTTACCACTCTGTATCAAGGTACAGAAGCCTTACCAGAAACACAAAATGCATCCTTAAAATCTAAGAAAATGCAAAAGCTAAATAAATGATAGATTATAATCATAATGGGAGGTTTTGACAGTTTACTGTTTTACCTATCTGGTATTTTAAAGACATAAATATGGATATAGATTATTTGAATACTATAAGTTTTTTAATGATTATTTTTTTAACCCTATAATCAGAGACCATGTTATTTTGAGACTATGATATGCCATGTTTACCAAATTGATCATAAAATTAGACTACTAAAAAATATATAATTCAATAATCTTGCAATTAGAAACTGCATATAGAACAAACAATGCATACAACAGAAATTCATAACATAGTATTTTCTAAAATAATTACTGACATAAAAGTATTTAAAAATTAAAACAAACTAGAAAATAATGACAAGGAAAACAGTGGAAAGCTGTCAAAGTTGAGCTTATTACCAAACTCACTTCCTTAAAGTGCTTTAATTGCTTTTTCAATAAAGAATAAAATTAAAGAATTAGGCATTTAAATAATAAAGTTACAAAAACTGTAACTATCCCATGAGGAAAAATAGAAAAAAGAAAACCAATGAGTACAATTAATAAATAAATCCAAAAGAAAATTATGATAATTGTCCAAGCTGGGGGATGGATACAATGTGATTCATTATATTAAACTCTCTACTTTTGTACATGGATGAACATTTCCACAAACAAATTTAAAATATCTAAGTAAATCCAAAAATTTGTCTTTTAAAAGGGCAAATAGGTAAACCTAGATTGGGGAGGGGGAGATTAAGAAAGGAATACAAGTACCATTATAGGAGAGATTATTTGATACTTTACACTAACTACATTTGAAAATCATAAGGAAAGTGAATACTTTGGAAATACATATATCACATCAAGAAGACACAGATGGCCTGAATAGAATAAACCATCCCCAAAAGAAAAGTAAAAAAGCTGACAAAGAGTTACCTAGCAAAGGAACTAGCTAGGTATTGCACAATTTGAAATTAAAGACAAATAAAATCCTATAAACTGTTCCAGAAATTAAAAGAAAGGAAAGCTATCCTATCATTAAATAAAGTTAGCATAATACTGACATTATCTGACCAAGAACACACAACACAAGAACAAAAGAACACAACACAACAAAAGTATAAACTAATTCCACCTATTAAAATATTACTATATACCACTGTATATCTTATATTAACCTAACAAAATCAACGGCTTCCTTACACTGAGACTGAGTCAGGCACAGTGTTGAGTACTTAACACATGTCATTTAAGCCTCACAACAGCTCCCACAAGTAGGACTCACATATTAGAATGCACTCCTGAAACATCACATAAATAGGTCAAAACTCACATAAATAAAAAACTAAACCTAATAGGAAAGCAGATATTTCTGTTTACCCATTAAAATGTTTCACTGCACTTAAAAAGCATGAATGAACACAACTTACAATTCATTTGGGCCAAAAAGCTTTGAAATTATGTACATTTTGACTGGTTTTGAATTTGGAGAGACTAGCATAATTTCAAACTTGGTGGGACTCTTCATTTCCACATAGACATCCACTGTCTTCCACTTTCCTTAAAATGTGGCTCTCTCAGGTCTCTTATACTCCAGGTTTTGAAAGAAACATAGGGAAATACATCAGTGATATAAGAAAAACACCCGTGTAAGCTGAAAGGAAATTGGCAACTGGCAATCAGCATCAGGAGACCAGGAACAACAGGCAAACAAGAGAGGCAAGCGTGCCAGATCTTCAGGGGCCATACATGTGCACACAGAGGGCACACTGCTGATTTATCAGTAGAAGCCAGAAATTTGAACTATAGTAGGAAATTTCCCAAATGTTAAGAATTAGTTCAATTAAAAAAATAAAAGCACTGATGGTCAAGAAAAACTCATTACCTATAAGCCACCACCTGGCCTGTACTTTCCTAAGCTTTTCTGCAAAGAAAAACTTGAGTAAACAAAAAAATATCTACAGATGATAAAGATGCCATCAAAATTCAGTTGCAAAAGAATAAAACTATTAACTAGTCATTCTAGTACATGGAGAAAGAAAGATACACATCAAAATATACTGAAGATTATATTATAAAGTTAATAAAATCATTTGCATAGTTTATGTAGTAAAAGAAATTGTAGGTAAATAACGCATGATTTTAGGATGAGGAAGTTCTTTCTAAGAAAATCTACAAAGGGAAACAGATCTGAATACATAAAAATCAAGTTTCTCTATCTCAAAAACATCAGAAGAAAACTTAAAAGTGATGAAAAATTATGAAAACCTTAAAACTCAATTAGAAAAACGGGCAAAGAAAGTCAAGGCACACAAGAAAAATAAATTTATTGATAAACTAATAAAAATAATTCTCATCCAATAGGTGTCAAGTTTTTAGAGCAGCAAATTAAATTTATGAGATCATTTATTGAATAGTTTCCTGGGACCTTCAGGTAGAGCTCAAATGCCTTAATCTTTCCTAACCTTACACAAGGCCTACTTTTGCCTACTTCAGAACCACTTCACCATGTTAAAAATCACAAGCAGTTCCCCCAAAGGAATCACATTCTCACCAACCTCTGCTTGCATTTTTCTCTCTACCTGGAGTGCTACTCTCCTTATCTCTATGGCTCTTACCCATTCCATAAGTCTTAACTCAAAAGTCACTTTCCCAGGGAAGCTTTTGCTTCCTCCCACTCTCCCACACCTCTCTGCCCCTATCAGAGAATAGTATATACAGACGTCTGTACTGACCTCTATCATGCTGCATCAAGATTATTTTCACTCTACATTTTTTTAAAAAAACAGCTTACTCAGGATGTTGTGATTCACCTATTTACCAGTCCCTTCATCTGGGCAGTGGGAGTAAGAAGAAATGTGAAAGAGGGAGAGAAGGGGAAGGAGAGAGGGAGAGGGAGAGGGGGAGGGAGGGAGGGAGGGAAGGTGTGGGGGGAGAGAGTGGGGAGAGGGAAAGACAGGGAGAGGGAGAGAGGGAGGGGGAGAGAGACAGACAGAAACAGAGAGGCATTTAAAATAGCATCAAAAACATAAAACACTAAGGAATAACTTAAAATATATGCAAGGTCCCGACACTGAAAATTACAAATCACTGCTGAGAGAAATCAAAGATGAAAATAAATGGAGAGGTATACCATGTTTATGGATTAGAAGAATTCATATCGTTGAGATCTCAATTCTCCCCAAACTGATCTACCGATTCAACTCAATCCCAATCATAATCCCATCAAGCTTTTTTGTAGAAATTGACAAGCAATTCTAAAATATATATAGAAATGCAAAGAAATAAGAACATTCGAAGCAATCTTGAAAAAGAAGAACAAAATTGGAACACTCACACTACGTAACCTAAAGACATTCTTCCGTAATGAAAACTGTCGTACTAGCCTAAGGATCAACAACTAGATCAATGGAACATAACGGAGAGCCTAGAAATAGACCTGCACTTATATGATCCTTTTACTTTTGACAAAAATTTGTCAAAGCAATCCAATGGGAAAAGAAAGTTTGTTTTCAACAAATGAGACTGGAACAAGCAGATATCAAAACTGAAAAAAAATGAACCTTAAACCCTAATTCACACCATACAAAAAATAATTCAAAATGGATCACAGACTTAAATATAACAACTAAAAATATAAATCTGTTATTAGAATGTGCAGGAGAATATTTTTACAACCTTTTTGTAGGCCAAGATTTCTCAAAGAAGAACACAAAAAGCCATAATCGTTAAAAAAAAATTGTGTAGGCTGTCTTGAGGGATTTCCACTGGCCAGTCTGGGACAACTTGAACATAAAAAGAATAATGACAGTAATGCTGGAATTTATGTTAGAAAAATGAAGAATGGAGTCCATAGTAATATTGTAAAAAAGAGAGATGATGTAGAAGTTCTCCTTTATTAAAAAAAAAAAAAAAAAGGTCAGGTAAAAAATGTAGAAAAATAATAATAAAATTAGAAAAATCAACAGTTTGTAACCCCTAGTTGGAGTAATTGACTCAGGCAAGGATCTTTAATGTATACTAAAAATCATTAAAAGGTTTATGGGGAATAGGACATTCATAGGCTCAAAGTATTATCCCTCAGATTATTTAATAATTTCATTGGGAATGATATACCTTTATAGTGGAGAGATCTGGCAGTAACCACCTGCATTAAGTAACCAAAGAGCATCACCAATATGGCAACAAGCTGACATTATGTGCCCTCAGACGCAATGTAATAAGAAGTACATAACATCAAATACGACATCCCCAAGCCAAAAATGTTTAACTTGAATTTAGTCATAAAGAAACAATCAGACAAACACAGTATATGGCACACTCCACAAGACAGCTATTGTGGAGTCTTTAGAGAAGTCAATGTGGTGAAAAACAAAACAAGAACAAAAAGAAGGAAAAGTGGTGTGGATACTCTTCAAAATTAAAAAAGTGTAGACTGAATCTTCAACTAAAAAAAAAAAGAAAAAAGAAAAAGCCACAAAATATCATTTGGGGGACTGATTATAGTTAGTACTCCGGTTATGTAGGAGAATGTCCTTATTCTTAGGAGATGCATGCTGAAGTACTGAGTGGTAAGCGTCATGATGTACACAACTTAACTTATTGAATAGTTCAGAAAAACATAAGGACATAAGGATGTTCTGGGACGGAGTTGCTCTATCTATCTATCTATCCATCCATCCATCTATCCAGTACATATAAACATATATACAATATAAATATATTTAAACATAATATATAGTATACATACAGATATGTAGTGTATATATATATATATTAAAGACAGTCAAGGCAAATTTTCATTGCAAAAAATCATTAAATTAACTCTGCTGTATGTATGAGCTACCTCTAAGAGCCAAGAGTGAGGAACCAAATCATCCTAGAAAACTCTTAAATCAACCTATAAAACAGAATGCATATGGATTTTGTACACACTCATCTGTATAATAATTCTTATGTACGTGACAGTTTGAGATACGGTGATCAACTGAAAGGAAAATCTACATAAGATTTCTGGGCATCCAAATCATTCTGCCCTTAATATAACTATCAAATTACCTAGACACAAATGGAGACTGGATGAAGACTTCTAAAGTGCTTGTGAGTGTGGACAGGAGTCATTCTGTCTGAATTTTGAGCCAATGTCAAAGACCTAATAATAGTGTTGTTGTTGTCATAAGGCATAAATGAAACAGTGGAGTGCACATCATGCAGCGGTTTGGGGTCTAAAGCTTGCTCGGATCTTTAGTGAAAATGTGCATAAGATATCACTTTACTGTAAGCGCTTAAGAGCAAATTTGTCCTTCATCTCTTTCACACATTAGTACTCAAACTCATTCCAGACACTTGAAGAAAGAGATTTTTTACAAACGAGAGATTTTTCACCTATCAAGGCTCAGGCACACTATATGTTGTTTTATTCATGCAGCCGACTTACTACACTGGTGCCTACATTACAACTGCACTTCCTTCTGTTCTTTCTCTTATTTTCCTTTAAGAATTTAGAAAGTACAACTCCATAGTAACATCAAAAATTTTGTTTCCATGGTTTTATTCTGAATATATATTTTCTAGGTCTCATATTTTCTAGTGTCGTTTACATTCGTTTGGCATGTAATGAAAGCTTTTATTCCATCCTGATAAATCTGCTCACTCTTCACTGCTATGCATTCTGCCCCCTTCCCCTCACACACCTTCAAGACTCTCTATTAAAGCTCTATGTCATTGCTTGCAGTCTTGTCTCATTCAATAATTTCTGTTAATATCAACGGATGAAAGTAATTGTGTGCACACAAACAGAATTTAACCTTTCGAAAATCTGCTTCAAGACTCAGATTTATTTAGAAATTGACATCAACATCTTGGAAAAATTAAAGCAGAAGAAAATATATTATGGTGTTTTTAAGTCACTCATCTAGTAGACACTAATTTATCTCCCAAGCCCAAACCTGTGCTTACAGCAATTTAATTTCTAAGTGACCTATTTCTATAGCAATATTAAAAATATTGGCGAAATTTTAACATATAACATGGAGAGAAATACTAAGATTAAAGATGGCTGGGTGAATGCATATCAGTGTTTTCATAAGTTATGAGGCAAATCTAAAACATATACTAAGAAACTGAATC
The DNA here is from genome assembly GCF_057802395.1 of Ceratotherium simum simum. Lineage (NCBI taxonomy): Eukaryota > Metazoa > Chordata > Mammalia > Perissodactyla > Rhinocerotidae > Ceratotherium > Ceratotherium simum. Next base: position 16,835,730 of record NC_141900.1, read on the forward strand.
TGGATGTATACTATAAGATTTAAGAATTATACCTGATAATTTTTGAAAATTCAAAGTTTGCCAAGAATACACCACATCTAGTTCATTTACTCCACAAATAAGTTTTCAGCACCAAAAATGTGGTCAGGTCCTCCTCTGAGCGGTGGGGATGTGGCAAAGAACAAAATCGAAAAAATTTCCTACTCTCACAAAGCTTACCTTTTAGAGTAAGGGGACAGAGAATAAACAAAGAAGCACTGTAATTTTAAACTGAGTGCTCAGGAAGACTTCACTGTGATCATTACAGGTGAAGTAGAGGTGGAGCAAAGCCTAGCAGAAGGTAAGGGAGGGATGCCATGTAGATTTCCAGAGGAAGAGCACTGCAGGTAGAAGAAGAGTGAGGATCAAGCCTGGAGGAGGGTGGAGCTGGCCAGGCAGTTCCGCCAAGTCATCAGCTTTAGCTTTGCTGGAGCTGAGTGACAGAGTGGGAAAGCAGTAGGAGATGATAACAGAGAAGGTAACAAGGGACCAGGCCTGTGAGACCTTACAGGCCACTGTAAAGACTTTAACTCTGAATGAGATGGGAAGACACTGGAAGGTTTTCAGTAGAAGAGAAACATGATCCAGCTTAAGCTTTAAGAGGCTCTCTGGCTAAGAGAAGCACAGAAATGGGAGACCAGTTGGGGGACTATGGGAATAATTCAGGAGAGAGAGGATATATTCACTTATCAGACTAGGGTGGTGGTAGTGGAGGTGGTGAGAATTGGTTGGTTCCAAACACAAGCCAAAAGCATTTGGTGATGGATTGGGCCTGGGGTACAGGATAAAGAGAGGACTAAAGGAGAACTGTCTGATTTATAGCCTGAGGAAATGGAAGGATGGAGTTGCTATTTACTGAAATGGAGAGGATAGAGGAGAGGCAGCTTTGAGGGAGAACATCAGTTTGGACACATAAAGTATGAGATGCTTATTAATATCCACGTGGAGATAAAGTAAGCGGTTGGTTATGAGTCAGAAGTTGAGGGGAGAAGTCTGAGTTAGAAATAGAAATTTGGGAGTCAACGGTATACAGATGGAAGTCAAAGCCATGATATAACAGAAATTAGAACATTCTCTCTTCTCTCCATAAAAGATGAGAAAAAAAATAAAGTGCATTTATCTGTAGAACAGAAAATAATTATGAGATGGGCCCTACTTAAGCTCGCTAAGAGTTCCCATTTGATTAAATAATAAGCATTGAACACCTAGAAAATGTAAAGCCCCAAGAAGACATTTAAAAGGCTTCAAAAGGTAATGCAAAAGTTCCCCTGCTCTCAGCAGAACTTCCATCTAGTTGAGGAGGTATAGATACAATGGAATACATTGTACAAAATAATACAATGGAACAACTGAAGAAGGGGAAGAAATCAAGTGTATACTCTTGAAAATAGTCACGCCACTGGGATGTGGCTTTGCCCAGGAGAAGATGAGCCAGCTGGATAGAGGAAAGACATTTGACAATGTATATTTGATCTTCCATAGATCACAGGTTGGCAAAATGGCAGCATGCCACTGAGTGGCCAAAGTCATGTTGGGTGGTACATGTTTTTAGCTCCCCATCTGTGCAGGGGTCAACAACTTGGTGGCCAGTTTTGTCACCAGCACTGGCTGAGTCAGATGGCCAGCATGTTATAGCTGTATCTCATCACTGTCCAAAAAAGTCTCTCAAGATGGGCAATAGCAAACAAGAATATTCTTTTATTTGTCTCTCATCTTTTTCAGAAGACAAGGTGTTCTGAAATGGTGGCCCAGAATAACTGGATCAGGGTCTCTATAGCTATCTTCCTCCAGCTTCTACTGTCTCTCTCCAACCTCTGATTCTCCTCCTAGCAGATCTCTTCTGGTGCTCAAATTGATTTTACAGCTTTTTCCCCTTCTCAGCTTCAGCTCTAACTCCTACATGCAAATATTTTCTCCACAGTTCACCCAGAAACTCCTTTGTCTTTAATCTTCCAGTCACAAAGGCTACACACAACCCCATATTCCTTCATGAGTCATATAAAGTCATTTCCACAAGTGCGAAAGACTGCTGATTTCTTTGGTTGCTGGCCGCCCATCATTTTCCGGAAGTTTGTCTTGTTCCCACAAAACAAAATCTACTTTTGGCTTTCCTAAAAAAACCACAATAGATCAGTTATAAAATACCTGATGGTTATTATGGAGTTACCACTATTTTTCTCAATTTGACCTCATTAGTACTGTCAGTCATCAGCAGATAGTAATTCAGAGGAACGATGTTGCTCCTTAGTTCACATATTCTCATGAATATTTAAAGCTTCCTCCTAGAGATGTGTTGTCAGCTTTAGCAATGATGGAGTCAACAGTCATATTACCATCTACACAGATGAAGGTCCTTCAATTGAGGAACTTGAAGGATTTTCCAATGCATGTGAGGACATCTCTGCACCATGTGATGCCATTTCTTCAGTGCTTACTGCAAGCAATTTTCAAACAAACGCTTTCAATTCTCAGGATGGAACTGACCATCTTATTGATCTAGATCTGAAAATCAATAATATCCCAAAGCAGTGAGCTCACTGCTTTCCTATGAATCATAAGAAGGTGGCTAAAAGTGTGCAGTTCTTTTAGTAAAGTGTTCATCACACATTCTTCATAGGCCTCCCCAGACCTCTCCCTAAACAGAAAAAACAGAAGCTAAATTCCAAATAGCCAGTTGATGAGTAGACAGCAAAGCCAAGGTGGCTCTTCAGAGATAAACTGCTTTTCATTCAACAACATAAAAGTCATTCTCTGGAAGCGGAGAGAGAAGGTTCCTGCAAGTGTCACTCTAGTTGACAGAGCCATTTTCTACTCACAGCTCCTGTGGTGGCTCTATAGCTGGCAGAAGTGGCACACTAACAGTATTGCTAGGGAAGAAGTAATATCAGTGGCCCCTGGAGTTATCCAAGGCCAACTTCCTATTTCACAAACTAGAGCAAGTCAATAAAAGGGAATGCCATTTACATCTTTGCCCAGGAGTACCTACAAACAGGCAGAAGTTACATACGTTATACGTTATCTCCTACAATTTGATACACAAGGACGGCACACAGTTCTAAAAAAACTGCTAATCCCTATCACAGATGAAGGTTTGAGGTTAAAGCTTGGTGTATGTGACAGACAGATAAGGAAAGTCAATCTCAAAATCCTGATGCCTTGATTTAAAAAACACCAGTACCCCTTTCTCTTTCTTCATCAGACTTCTCAGGCAGTCAAACAGGAAACTAGACCCTCAAGAGATCGGCATCAGATGACTTTGTCAACCTAGCTAGTGCTTCAGAAAACAGAATCACATAAAGCATGACCCCTAATTATAAGACTCAATGCAACTACAGGCTAATATATCCAGAAAATAGAGTATGGATTACAATCTAATAATGAAAACAGGCTCGGAGCACATGTTACAGAGGCAGGAGATACCACAAAAGTAGGAACTCTTTAAGCTCACAAGGTTCTCAACAAAGGTTTGAAACTAGCACCATTCTTGAAAAATCTGCTCTCAAATCACTGAACAAGAAATAAGCAGTTACAAAATCAAAAAAAATTATAAGAACTTAAAAATACTGATAAAGATGTAAAATATATACACTACCTGTAAATAATTCAAAAATGTTTAAGGGAAGAAAAATTAACCAATAATAATCAGTAGGATCTTGTTTACAGCTTTTATTATTAAGACGATGTGTTAAATTTGATTCTGTTGCTGGATCCATCTTCCAAACATTCCTAACTTGTGACCATGTCTTTCCTTCCAACACCTCTCATCAGTCTTTTCCATGGTTTTCCCAATCATCATTCATCCCCATTATTCCAATAATTCAGTCTACTCATCTCCCAAACATTCTCCATACGGGTATCATGCTAGTCTTTCTAAAAGTTGAATGAATCATTTCATTTCTCTACTCGAAACCCCATTTCCCTCACTCCCAGTGCCTTAGATGTACTAACCTATTTTTAGTTCCTTTGTACAAGAGGAGGTTTCACCATCCATGTCTTTGTCCTAACACTCCCTCCACTTGGAGTGTCTTTTCCTCCAACTAACAAACAATTAACAGCAGTAATAAGCCTATTCATTGTTCAAGGAGGCTCAAGTATCACTTCCTCAATGAAACTTTCTCTGATCCCATTGGTATAATACATATGCCATATATCCTTCTTTAACAGCACCTCTAATCTTTCAGATTTATTTCACATACTGTTTACATGTCTTGTTCTCAGTACTACACCAAAAGCTCCTGGAGGACACTTCTATATCCTTAGCACCCAGGGAAATGCCTAGCCACATGTTAGACATTCAATTTGTTTGTTAAATTCATGAATTACAAATATCATTGTATAAAAGTATGGAGTCAGGGTACTTGCTAACTAAACTTAGACAAGCATACATATACGCCGAGTTTCAATAGATTATATTAAATAAACCAAGAATATTTAATCTCTGATTACTATAATTGACAACAGAATTAATAAAAATGCCCCAACCTCCCCAAATTAATTTGGTCATCTCCTTTTCCAATATATTTTGAATGCTATTTAGTGAAGTCACTCTAACAATACACTACATAAACTGGTACAAATATATAGAAAAAAAAGAAAGAAATCCCTATACGAGTGGGAACCTATCCAGCCCAAAGGAATGAACAGATATGTATTAAGTATCCACCATATGTAAAACACTATGTTAGATGCTATGGGGAAAAAGTAAGAAGGGAAAGAAATGGTCCCTATCCTCAAGTAGAATACATTTTATAAAGGAGGTAAAATGGTTACATAAATGATGAGAAATCAAAACCTAAGATAATTAATACAAAGACGACTGAATTGTAGGTTCTTGTGGCCAGAAACAGCTTCATGAAAAAGCTGGCCTATGAGAAAATGTACGACTTTGAAAGAAATGAAAAGGTAACATACTGCAAGGAAAAGGTAGACTAGAGTAAACTGAAAACAGAGGAGGGGCAGGAGCATGTCCCAGAGCAGTGAGCCACCCACATTCCGGGAGAGGTCCCACGTGAGGCAGCCTCGGGAGGTGCAACTGGACAGAAGTGTGTGGACAGATTAAGAGGGCCACGCAAAGTCAGTGTGAGAGCTGTGAGCAGGCTTTTCACACCAAGAGCAGAAGCATGATGGCACACAGGCTCAGTTAAAGAAGCCAGAGTCCTGAGGACAAGGAAAATGCTCCAAAGGCCAGCAGAAGTCCACACGCTACTAAAAAGGAGGCAGAGAGCCTGGTCCTCACACAGAGTTAAACCCAGACTCAACTGGTTACTGGTTGTCAACAAAGTGAGGTACGGCTGTGGTCTGTTTCTCCAGGATACAGCCACTGAATTCCAGAATTTGTTTTCTCAACGTCCTATAAAATACGGATTTTCACACCTGAACAAGCAGAGGTCATGAAAGAAACAGCTATGAATGATGCTGCTGAAGGACGTAAAAGTACAGAACTTTCAAACTGAGTCTGCATTGAGCACCAGAGCATTAAAATTTCAAAGTGTGATGGGTGGCCAGCTTTAATTCTCACACTCTTTTGGCTTAAAAGAAAGCAAGACAACCACTTCTAGTCTAGAAGCCCTACTCCATTCATTTCATTTCCACAGCCTCCAAAAAAGGGAAACTTTTGTTCTCCACAAAGAATCTACCTTATTTCCCCCCATCAAATGAAGGTACACTTCTCTACAATGTCACATGGCTGCAAAGTGTACACAAAAAAAAAACACTGCAAACTGACAGCCCGGGAGCAAATCTTGCCCATAAACAGGTGATACTGTTTGCCTGTCTGCTGGCTTGCACCATGTTTTGTAAGCACTGAATTAACTGCCAATATTAAAAGACGAGAGTTTTTTTCACACAAATAAAATCCAGATTTCTAGCTTCTCTTGAAAAATACGCAATTCTGACAGTACTTCCCAGTTCACCCAGCCACCTCACTACTTACTACAGCCCTGCCTGGTCCCTGCTAGCATCTGTTCTGTCTCCTGGTTTCCATGGGTCTTTGGATCCCTGATAGTCGGTGCCGAGTCTGAGCTGGCTGTGTTGGGCTAGGGTTCACAAAGAGCACTGCCTGGTTTCACATCCAGTACCACTGCTGACCCCCTGGGTAACCTCAGGTTACCTAACCTCTCTAGGCCTCAGCTTCTCCTTCTGCACAATGAGGACAGTAACACAACTTACCTCACAGGGTCGTTATGAGGAATAAATTAGGGTTTATAAAGCAGTGGTTCGCAAGGTGTCAAGGCCTGAAGGGAAGGATTCTGGCCCCCACCCCCACTCCATCCAGGACACTTAGCAACGCTTGGAGACATTTTTGGTTGTCATGACTAGGGACGCTGCCACTGGCATCTAGTGAGTAGAGCCCGGGGATGCTACTAAACATGCAACAATGCACAGGACAGCCCCCACCATAAAGAATTATCTAGCTCAAAATGTCAACAGGGCTGAAGATGAGAAACCCTGATATTAAACATTGAGCAGGGCGCCTGACACAGAGGAAGCCCTCTGTAACTGTCAGTTATTATCAATAACAACAAAAGCAAGTCCTGGCTGGTGCTCCTTAGTTGGAGAAACTTCTAACAGCTCAAAAGCTCCTTGTGTTATCTTTGATAAATTTAACATAGCATATAAATAGGAAAAGGTACTTGAAATTCTCTGGTTCCACATCATTAATTCAGCAAGCAAGTGATTAATTCAAAGAGATAGTTATGAAAATATATTTTCCCGAAACAAAAGCAAACAAGAACATACTTTGGCAAGCAATAATGTACAATATTTGAAAAGTATACTGTCCTGGAAAATATGGGACGTGGAAAGCTGTGATTACCACAACTTAAAAGGTACTAGACCAAATTCCTCCAAACTCCAAGTTCAATATACTGAGGATGCCCACCAGTCCCAAGATATTTTTTGAAAAACTGTGACGAGAGGGGAAGTAGAAGAGAAGGGTTTTAACCTAAGAGCCTACCAAACACAATACCACCCCAATGCCTGCACAGGAAAATCCTGCAGATTTAAATCGCTCAGTCAGGGATCCTTGGTGAGAGGGCCTGCTCTGATCTTGAGTCACAACAAGAGGTATCTTCCAGATTCAGGTCAATTCACAAGCAAAGCAAGCGAAACAATCCAGAAAGGCCTGAGCTGTGCTGTCACATTCTTCAGAGGCTGCCAGGAGGTCTGATGCAGGACATCGGGACCAGTGGCGGCCTGCATAAACCGCTGCTGCTGTGAACCCGAGCACTGACTGGGCTTCCTGGCCCAGCACTGCAGTGGCCCCTGGCTAGTCCCTCTGGGCCTCAGTTTCCTCATTTTTAATATTAAAAAGTGCAGTCGCTGTTATTTTTTTCTGATACTATAAACACAGAGAACGCTGGTTTTTATGTGCCACAATGTGCCTTCAACATTTACAACCCAAAGATTTGAGTTCCTCTCAAGAGACCCCTTGCTAACTGTAGAAGTCAGACCCTTAACTGAAACAGGGAGGAGGTTCTGTTGAATCAAAGCCAAGAAAAGCATAATAGTGCTTCTCTCAAAGATGAGGTAATAAAAGCATAAACAAAACTAAAGGGCTCTACAATCTAGAAAAAACTTTGCATGGATAACATGAATTATTGTCTCTTTTAAGCTCAAGCTAACACATATCTGAACACCCATGTAGAAAACAGTGCATTACCAAAGATATAGATTGGTAAACTGCAGCAGAGAGCAAGACTCCAAAAGCACCGTCAAAGAGAAGGCTTCCATTAAAGAGACACAGGAATTACCTCGTTGAGAAAGCAGCATAGACGGATGCAGAGGGGCAGGTAGAACTTGGGCCGGATTTGTCCATCTAGTACGCACTCTAGGCTGTAGGCAGAGCACAAGCAGAGGCTCTGAAACTGGCAAGGCCAGGAATCCAGTTTGGGGCACTGGGTTCATGGCAGAAGGACGGCACTATAATTTGAGGCCAAATCACAACAGTCTGGATCTTGAGAACATGCATATCAGTTGCATAAACAATCTTAAAGGACAGAGATACTCAGTCAAAATATCCAGTAGATGGCTTAAAGAGCAAAAGCTCTCCTTTGCCTAAATTATTAAATATCTTCCAACATTTAAGAAAGAAGGTGCTAATTCCATTATTATTCTAATTTGACTAATGAAAAAAAACAATCTCTTTAAAGTTATAGGTGAGTCAAAAAGCCACCAGATAGTAAATTAAGCTATTTGTTAGTTTACTATTACTCATCTACCATATCCCAATCACAATTAATAAAATAAGCAAACCTTAGAAATAAATAACGAGTATTTAAATTGTAAGAACATAGTAACCCATTTTTCAACCATATAATTTATGAAGTGGTTTTTACTTATTTTTTAAAATGATAATATATTACTAAGAAAGAGAAGTTATATCCCTGAACAGACCCAGGGACTTCCTCAATTTTAGGAAGAAACGCCACTTGCTAACACAAACTATGAGCCAACAAATCTAGGCAATATTCTCACATTTGTAAGCACAGGGTTAAAGCTCGGAAAACAGTAACAAATTTTAAACTCCCTTTCAAAGATTTGTGAAATTAAAACCTAAATATTATAGTCATTTTGATACCACTTTTCTACTAACAGCAACCAAAGATTCATCCAGAAAGTTTATACCTGCTCATTGCTGAGAAAAGGGAAGGAAATAAAGCAAAAGATTATTTTAGCCCAAGAAGCAGCACTATTTCACCTTTTTAAAATTACCTTGTATGACTTTATGGACAGTGAATTCATGATGTTGAAATATTATATTTTTATATATACAGAAACCCCTTGTGAAGGAACTTGCATGAAGTGAGTACAGCAGGAAAAACACTAGGCTGAGAACCAGCAGGGTGAGAATTTGGTGCCAGTTATGTCTTAAAAATCACTGAACATCTACGGGCCTCCACAGCCCCACCTTTAAACTAAGAAGATTGAATCATGATCTCTAAAATGCCATTTCATAAAATATAATTTCAAACAACAGAGACTTGCAGCTGCTGTTACATATACACTCAGGGCAGCAGTGAGGTAGAGCAGCATGGATCAGGCTTTGGGGCAGGCTAACTGGAGTGTTCAAATCTAGGCCCCCTCAGTACTAACTGGGTGGCCTTAAGTTTCCTTTTTGATCTGGAAGGGATAATATTTACGTTTGCATTATGTTGGAAGGCTCCGAATGCATGTAATGCACCTGGCACACTGTAGGCATTAAATAAAGGCAGACATTAAGTCTCTAGTCAGTAATAAAAGCTCTAATGAAAAATGGTAATCTACTTGACAACGCAGTTTCCTAGAACTCAGCCTGGAGAAGAGCAAGACCGACAGCAGTCCTTTCCCAAGGGGGAGCACATAAGGATAATACTGGAGAGGACTCAGTGCTGGGAAAAGGAAGGATAAAAGTAGGAAGCTGAAGATAAGCAGAGGCTTCGAGTCCTGCACATAATAACAACGAACAGGAAAGAAACAGCACGGGACACAGTGCTGGAGGGAAGAAGACATTTTTTCATTAGAAAGAGAACCACTGGTGAAAAAAAATACAATGAATTACTGCAATGATTTCATGACAAAAATAAAGCAGAGAGCAGGTTAGAGTCCATGAGTGTCACTAAAGAAAACAAAGAGGGCTTTGGCAATATACAAATCCTATTTCCTTCACCTATCTGCAATTCTTACACAGGCGGGGTTCAGATAATCCTCCTCCTGCCCACCTCTCGAGTGTCATCTCCTACGTCTGTTCCCCCCACTTCATTCTCCCATAGGTTCACTCCACTCCAGCCACACAGCTTCTCTTCTATCCCTGGAACACGCCAAGCTCATTTTTCCTTTAGCTCCTTTGCACTGTTATGTCTGCCTGGAAACTTCCAGCAGATCCCATGGCTGACTCATCCCAAACGTCTCACCCGAACTGTCACTTCCTCAACTGACCATTATCTAAATTTCCCCCTACATCCCAGTCACGCTCTAGCCCCTTACCCTGTAATATTTTTGCTAGCATTTATCATTATCCAAAATTGTCATTTTTGTTTACATGTTTATTGTATCTCCACCAAAATGCAGTCTTTGACAGCAGGAAGCTTATCTAAATTTTTCAGCACTCAATCCCCAACACCTACAACAAAGTATAGCAGGGATGAGGCACTCATCAGATAAACTTGTCCAAAGAATAAATTCCAATGATAATAATTGCCATCCTTCTGTTAACATAAGGAAGGAAAAGTCCCCCGAAGTGGCTTTAATTTCATTTCTTGAATGCAGTTTTATGCAATAATGCAGTCTCAAAAGGCCAATGTTTGAGACAGCAAGATTTAAACAGAATGAATTCTTCATGACAACACAAAGTATTATATACATGTGCATATATTGTATGGTACATATTTCCACTTTATGAGCATGAATTATGCCCCACCTTAATATAATCCATAAATAAAGCAATGGTACCATAAGTTGGTTTGTTTGTGAGATCCTGCTTCTAGAAAGAGAGGGTGTAGGGGTATATGGTATATAGATGGGAATTATCTTCCAGAACCATTCTCAACAAAGAGTTCTGAGATAAACTGAACTATTTCCAGTATATTTGAGAGGTTAGACCTCTTACTTTGTTACCTTGCTAAACTTATCCAAATTATTACTGAGTCAAGTGATGAATTCAGTGATTCCATCTGTGAAACAGAAGACAAAGGACACGGTGAAATTGGCACATTAAGGAAATGGTAAGAAAAGGTCCACAATGTTAACCCATGTTTGAACTAAAAGAAAAAAAAAAAATCCCTTTCTAATTCCGAACCAAAAGCAAGCATGCCGAGATTTCAAAATATGGCCAGATTCCCATCTGGCAAATCAGTGAACTGAAACCACAGCCAGAACTCTCATGACTTGTGCTTTTTTAATTCTGTTTTGTTTTGAACACAGCTTTTCTTGACGAATAAGAGGCCAGGAGCCGACCCTGTTTGTATAACTCGCGCATCACCCCATGCACCATTCCTGGTCACTCTGGAGGGCTCATAGCGCCAGCTCGCGGCTGGACCCCACCGAGGACTCCTCGGAGTTCGCGGGGTGAAGGAACCGAGACCTCACTACCTGCATCCATCCCCTGAATCCCAGCCCAAGCCCTGGATGAAGCGGGGCTCGGCGTTCTGCAACTTCACTTTTGTATCCTTGATAAACACAGCCCGCCTAGCCCCTCCTCCTCCCCGGAGGACGGTGCAGGGCTCCGCAAACAGCAGACACTCGGGTTCCGGCCTCCGTTCGCGGTCTCCTATGAGCCCCAGGTAAGGCATCTGACCCCGGGTGACTCAGTTTTCCAATCTGTCAAATAGGGTGACGAGAGCCCCAGCCTACCTCATCGGGCGGTTCCGGGCCGGCCGCCCCAGGGACAGCGGCTCCGTGGTCACGCCCGCGAGGGCCCTCGCGGGCGGAGGGGCGGGGCTCGGCGGAGCGGAACCTGGGCCCCGAGACCAAGCCCAGCAGGCGACGCGCAGCCCACCACCCGGAGCCAGTCGCCCTCGGACCTCCTCGAGAACCCGACCCGTGACGTCAGCACGCTGACGTCGACGCACAGAGTCCGCATCTCGCCCGAGGGACCAAAGACCAGGCTGGGCCCTGAGTGCCCCCCCCGTCGTAGAGGCAGCGATTGGTTTCTGGGTCTGTCAATCATCTACTGCCCAGTAAGCGAGGCGGGAAGGCGGGAGAGGGCGGGAGGAGAGGGTGGAAATCGGCCACTCAGGGTTTGAGAGAACGGAGCAGGTGGGACTGTTCCGAGTCGGCTGCCGCACCGTTATGTTAGGCGGCCGCTTCCCCCTTCGCAATTCTGCTGCTTCCGCCTTCCTCCAGTCTCTTGGTGGAGATTTAGGCTTCAGCTCGTGGAAAATAATCATGGAACTGGATTTCAGGGATCCTGCGCACGTCGTACTGAGCTCTCCAGGAATGAAAAAGTAGGACCTTCCGTTTCTCTGTTCAAGCGTCACTTCCACTTTAAAATCTCGAGTCCCCAAAACCTATTTAGCAGATCCTTTCTCGGTGCTCCTATTGCATAACTAACACCTCGATCTTAATAGTCACATTTAATTTTATTTGTATATGTTTTCCCACGAGATTGGGCATTTTTTAATTATTGTTTTAATTCAAGTTACCTTTAAATTTTAATTAAACTTTTTACCAATGGATGCTATCGTTCAAATATTTAAAGGTATACAGGGTTACACAGTGAAAATTCTGCTTCCAGTTCCTCAGGCACTCAGTTCGCCTGTTGGAGGCAACCAGTGTTGCTGACTCCTTGGATATTCTTCTGAAGACAGTCTAAGTGCTATCATTAATTTTAAATTACACATAACCATAAATTTAAAGATTATAAATTAGGCTAAAATCCTTTTCGGGCACTAATTACAAACCGAGTCCCTATATGATGACTCCTATTTCTTATGCATTTACATATGTGTAGATGTTATTTTTTTCCAATCAACATTTTATCCTTGAGATCTTTCTATGTCTGTATGTAAACTACCTCATTCTTTTAAAATACTGCATGGTAGTCCCCAGAGCAATAGACATAATTTATGAGTCCCCTACCCTCGGACATGTAGTTTGTTTCTTTTTTGTTTTTTTAATAGAAGCAATGCCACCTTCAACAGAAGTGTATGTACCTGTTTGTACCTATGTTCAAGTGTTCTTTAGGGTAGGGATACCAACAAGTCAATGTGCTGGATAGAGGATGCACATTTTAAATCTTAGTGGTAGATTCCCTCTATTTACTTCTCCAAGTAGCTATTACCACTTACATTCCTACCCCTAATATATAAGCAACCCTTTCCCTGCACCCTCGCAGGGTGATAAAATCGATAAAATAACAGCTTTTAAAATTTTCTGAGTTGCCGGGTGTGAAAATTTTTAAAAGGATGACACGGACAAAAGAAGTGCAACAATCATGAGTGTATATCTTGGTAACAAAGTAGTGAACTTGTGTAACCATCTCCTAGACAAAGATTTTACATCTTTACCAGCCATATAGAATCTCTCCTCATGCTTGGACCTAGTCATTGCACTCCTACACACAAATAGCTACTATTCTTAGTTTTACCACCAATATTAGTTTTGCCTGCTTTTGAATGCTGATAAGTGGACACACATAGTATGTACACTTGTGTGGCTCTTTTCGCTCAATAATATACTTGTAAGGTTGATCCATATTGAAGAATGTAGTAGCAGTTTATTCATTTTCATTTTTGTGTATAATCTCCAAATTTCTTTATCTAATCTAATATTTCTTGACATTAGGTTATTTAGAGTTTGGGTGACTACAAATGATGCTGCTATGAATATTCTTGTACCTGTCTGTTGATACATGTAGGTACACATTTGATTTTGGTACAGTAGTACCTTATCGTGGGAGATACATTCCAAGACCCCAGTGGATACCTGAAACCACAGATAGTACTGAACCCTATATATAGTCTGTTTTTATACACACCTACCTATGATGAGGTTTAATTTATAAATTAGGCACTGTAAGAGATTAACAAAAATAAGAATCAAATAGAACAGTTATAACAATATACTGTAATAAAAGCTATGTGACTGTGGTCTGTCTCTCTCTCTCTCAAAATATCTTATTTTTCTGTATTTTCAGACTGCAATTGATCACAGATAACTGAAACTGCAGAAAGCGTAACCGTGGATAAGGAGGGACTACTGTATATACCTAGGAGTAGTATTACTATGCCATAGGATATGCTTATATTTAGTATTAGTAGAAACTGCCAAATAGTTTTTTGGTTTACCAGTTTACAACCCACTAGTAGTGAATGAAAATTCCAGTTGCTCCATATCTTTATCAATGCTTGATATTCTCAGTTTTGTTTTGTGTCCATCTTTTTTGTTTGTTTTTTGTTTTCAACATTATTGAGACAAACTGAAAATACAAAAAGTTGCATATATATAAGGTATACATTTTAATGAGTTTAGACATATGCATACACCTGTGATACCATCACCACAAACAAGGTTATAAACATATCCATCACCATCAAAAGATTTCTTGTGTCCCCTTGCTTTTTTTTTTGTGGTGGTAAGAGCACACAGCATGAGATCTGCCTTCTTAACAAGCTTTTAAGTGCACAACACCCTATTGCTAACCACATGCACTGTGTTGTACAGCAGATCTCTAGAACTCATTCATTTTGTGTATAACTGAAACTTTTTAACCATTGGAAAAGTTCCCCATTTTCCCCTCCTCTGTTCCCCAGGTACCACCATTCTATTCTCTGCATCTATTAATTTGGCTATTCCAGATACTGCATATAAGTGGAATCATGCAGTATTTGTTCTTCTGTGACTGACTTATTTCCAGGCATGATGTTTTCCATGGCAATGTGGTATCTCCGGTTCCTCACCTCAAACCCTGTGCAAGCCCTAAGCTGGGCTGGCCTTCAGTGTCTGCCCTTTGTATGATCGGGTGGTTGGCGTGAGAGGGCCACAGCAGGTAAGAGGTGCCCCAGCAACTGCGGGTCACCCTTGCCCCATCCCCCAGTGCAGCCTGACCCATTCCTGACCTCCAACTTCCTCAGGCCCAGCACCTGAACCTGCAAACTTCTCTGCCCCCTTCAGGTTCAGGCTTTGAGGCCCCACAGCTGCCCAGGCAGCACGAGAAGTTTTGGCCCTGAATTTTATATTCCAGAAATATCTAAGAATTATCTGGATAAGACAGATGCTGTAAAGAAAAGTGATGATTGAACCAAATGAAGCAATGTCAGAGTAAGAAGATATCTCTGGTTGTGCAACTGATCTATCACATGCTTTTTAAGCGATTAGAACTAGATAATGAATCATTTGTCACCCAATTAAATTTGAAAGGCCAGAAATGCATGGATTAGAACTTTAGCTGTTGCTTTAGTCAAAGCTATTATTACTTAGATAAAAGGACATTTAAAATGAAAGAAGAATTTTGATAAAAATGTAGAGGTATAGATAATATTCACTTCTACTTTTTAAATGCTTAAAAAAATACATAATGTTTTCCAGGTCCATCCATGATGTCACAAATGGTGGAATTTCCTTCTCTTTTAAGGCTGAATAACATTCTATCGTATGCATGTACCACATTTTCTTTATCTATTTGTCTGTTATTGGAAATTTGGGTTGTTTCCACATCTTGACTATTGTGAATCATGCTGTAATAAACATGGCAGTGCAGATATCTCTTTGAGATCCTGATTTCAATTCTTTTGGATATTTACTCAGGAGTGAAATTCCTGGATCAGATGGTAGAAGAAATAGAAAATATGAACAGACCAATAACAAAGAAAGAAATTGAATCAGTAATCAAAACCTCCCAACAAAGAAAAGCCCAGGACCAGATGGCTTCACTGGTAAATTCTATCAAACATTTAAAGAAGAATTAACACCAACCCTTCTCAAACTCTTCCAAAACTTTGAAGAGGAGGCGACACTTCGAAACTCATTTTACAAGGCCTGCATTGTGCTGATAACAAAACTAGAAAAAGACACTGCAAGAAAAGAAAATTTCAGGTTCATATCTCTGGTGAATGTAACTGCAAAAATCTGTAAAAAAAAAATTCTAGAAGCAAAAATCTGTAACAAAAATTCTAGCAAACAGAATTCAATAACACATTAAAAGGATCATACACGATGATCAAATGGAATTTATTCCTGGGATGCCAAGATGGTTCAACATACACAAATCAATAAATATGATACACCACATTAACAGAATAAAGGATAAAAATCATGTGATCATCTCAATAGATGCATAAAAATCATGTAACAAAATTCCACATCCTTCATGATAAAAACTCTCAACAAATTAGATACAGAAAGAATGTACCTCAACATAACAAAGGTCATATATGACAAGCCCATAGCTAACATCATACTAATGGTGAAAAACTGAAAACGTTTCCTTTAATATCAAGAACAAGACAAGAGTGCCCACTCTCACCTCTTCTATTCAACATACTACTGGAAGTCCTAGCCAGAGCAATTAGGCAAGAAAATGAAGTAAAAAGCATCCAAATTGGAAAAGAAGAAGTAAAATTGTCTGTGTTTGCAGATGACATGATCTTATGAAGGTTACACACACACACGCACACACACACACACACACACACACACCTGTTAGAATTAATGACTCCAGGAAAGTTGCATTATACAAAATCAATGTACAAAAATATGATGAATTTCCAATGAACTACCCAAAAAGGAAATTAGGAAAACAATCTCATTTACAATAGCATCGAAAACAATAAAATATTTAGAAATAAATTTAACCAATCAGGTTAAAAATTTGTACACTGAAAACTACAATATGCTGATGAAAGAAATTAAAGAAAACATAAATAAATGGAAAGATATCTTGCATTCATAGAGTGGAAAACTGAATATTGTTAAAATGTCCATACTACCCAAAGCAATCTACATATTCAATGCTATTCATATCAAAATTCCAATGGCATTTTTATATAAATTAAAAAACAATCCTAAAATTCATATAGAACACCAAAAGACCCAGAATAGCCAAAGCAACCTTAAGAAAGAAGAACAAAGCTGAAGGCGTCACACTTCCTGATTTCAAAATACATTACAAAGCCACCACAGTCAAAACAGTATGATACTGGCATAGAGACAGACATATAGACCAATAGAACAGAGTGAAGAACCCAGAAATAAACCCACACATATACAGGCAACTGATCATCAACAAGGGTGCTAAGAATACATAATGGGAAAAGGGTAGTCTCTTCAAAAAATAGTGTCAGAAAACTGGATATCCACGTGTAAAAGGATGAAAATAGATCCCTATCTTAAAAATACACACAAAAATCAACTCAAAATGGGTTAAAGACTTAAACATAAGACCTGAAACTGTAAAACTCCTGGAGGAAAACAGGGAAAGCTTCATGACAGTATTAGCAAAGATTTCATGGATATGTGGATATGACATCAAAAGCACAGGAAACAAAAGCAGAAATAGGTGAGACTACATCAAACTAAAAGTTTCTTCACAGTAAAGGAAAAAGTCAGTAGAGTGAAAAGTCAACCTACAAATGGAAGAAAATATTTGCAAAACACATATTTGAGATGTTAATTTTCAAAAAATGTAAAGAGCTCCTACAACTCTTTAGCAAAAACAATAAATGCAATTTAAAAATGGGCAAAAGAGTTGAATAGACATTTCTCCAAAGAAGACATACAAATGGCCAACAGATATATGAAAAGATGCTTAACATTCTAATCATCAGAGAAATGCGAATCAAAACCACCATAAGATACCACCTCACACCATTTAGGATGGATATTAACAAAAGATAACAAATGATGGCAAGGATATGGAGAAATTTAGAATCATTTTACACTGTTGGTGGGAATGTAAAATGGTACAGCTGCTATGGAAAACAGCATGGAGGTATTTTTGTAATGTTATTCATTCTGATGCATATGTAGGGGTATCACATTGTGGATTTAATTTGCATTTCCTGGATGACAAAAAGAGCTTAGCACCTTTTCATATGTCTATATGTCATTTGGATATTCTTTTTTGTGAAGTGCTTGTTCAAGTCTTTTCCCCATTTTTAAATTAGGTTATCTGTCTTATTGATTTCTAGGAGATTTTTCTGTATTGTCTGTGGATATTTTTCTCACTCTATGGCTTACTTTTTCATTATAAAATGAATCTTTGACTTATTAGAATCTACTATAAATTAATACTTTTTCTGGTTTCTGGACAAAGCAAGGACGTGAGAACACTTTAATTTCATTTACCTAACTCCTGATTTTTGTGCAGTTGTTGTGTATTTTAATTCTATTTAATTATTTTAAATCACAAAAAAATTATTTCATTTTTTATAGACAATATTCATTCAGATTTATCCATGTATTTATGCTTTATTTTGCTTTTTGCATTTCTGAGATTACATTTGAAATTATTTAATTCTTTATTAAGTTTTATAGTATGTCTGCTAGTGACAAAAATCTCTGCTAGGCTATCTAAGATGAGATACCTAAGCTATGTCTGAGGGCTGCTTTGGGTACTCTCAGATGCAACAGTTTCCTTTTCAAATTTAATCCAGCATTGTGGTTATTCATGCTGGGAAGTTGGTATGATACCAGATACTCAGTTATAGATCAAAATGGATTGAGCATGTTGACAGGTATGACTAATATTTTAGTGTTAGCTTTGAATAGTGTTTGAAATGACATTGGTGAAAATGGCAGAGTAGGAAGCTCCAATGGCCTATCCCTCCATAGAAACACTTAAAATTTAAGCAGAAACTGTCAGAATTAAATTTGTCAGAAGTCTGGAAAACAGACAAAAGTTTACAACAACCAAGCAAGTGTTGAATCAAGGAAAAGGCAACTTGATAATGGTAGAAGAGTTTTGGGGTATTTTTCACTTGCCCTTGACCAATCCCCTCCCAGGCTCTGTAGCATTCTTGAAGATGACAGCCTGTGTTCCCAGTATGGGACCCTTCCCTGGGTTGGGAAGGAACAGAGCGGAAATAAAAGGTATCCAAGTTGGAAAGGAAGAACTAAAACTATATGTATTCACAAACGGTATGATCCTATATATAGAAAATCTCAAAGAATCTAAAAAAGCAAAAAAAACAAAAACAAAAAACCCTACTACAGCTAATAAGTGAATTTAGCAAAGTTGCAGGTACAAGATCAGCACAAAGAATCAGGTGTGTTTCTATACACCAACAATGAACAATATGAAAATTGAATTTAAAAAAAAATTCATTTACACTGGCATCAAAAAATAAATAAATAAAATATTTAGGAATAAATTTAACCAATGAAGTGAGAGGCCTGTATACTGAAAACTATAAGATATTGCTGAAATAAATTTAAGAAGACCTAAATAAATGGAATGACATCCCATCGTCATGGACTGAAAACTTAACATTGTTAAGATGGCAGTACTTCTCAAAGCCAGTTACAGATTCAGTGCAATCTCTACCAAAATTTCAATAGCCTTTTTCCGGAAAAGCTGATCCTTAAATTCTTGTAGAATTGCAAGGGGCCCTTAATAACCAAATCAGTCTTGAAAATGAAGAACAAAGTTAGAGAATTCATACTTCCTGATTTTAAAACTTACAACAAAGCTACAGTAATCAGGACAGTGTGATACGGGAATAAAAAGACATATAGATCAATGGAATAGAATTGAAAGTCCAGAAAAAAACCCAAATATCTATGGCCAATTGATTTCCAAGACCATTCAATGGGGTAAAGAATAGTCTCTTCAACAAATGGTGCTGGAACAAATGGATATGCAAAAGAGTGAAATTGGACCCCTGCCTCACTCTATATACAAAAATTATCTCAAAGAGGAGCCAATAGTCTAAATATAAGAGCTAAAACCGTAAAACTCTTTGAAAACATAGGGATAAATCTTCATGTCCTTGGATTTGGCAGTGGATTCTTAGATATGATGACAAAAGCACAAACAACAACAGAAATAGATGAATTGAAAAAACATTTGTGCATCAAAGAACAGTATCAAGAAAGTGAAAAATCAACCTACGTAATGGAAGAAAATATTTGCAAGTAATATATTTGATAAGAGTCTAGTATCCAGATCATATAAAGAACTCCTACAACTCTGCAACAAAAGACAACCAAATTAAAAAATGGGCAAAGGACTTGAGTAGAAATTTATTCAAAGAAGATGTGCAAATGGCCAATAAAACATGAAAAAATGCTCAACATCATTAGTTATTAAGGAAATGAAAATCAAAACCAGAATGAAGTATCACTTCACACCCACTAGAATGGCAAACAAAACAACACACCCCCCCCCAGAAAAACGGAAAATAAAAAGTGTTGGTGAGGATTTGGAGAAATTGGAACCCTTGTGGAGGATGTAAAATGGGACAGTTGTTGTGGAAAACAGTTTGGCAATTCCTCAGAAAGTTATACATAGTATGACGGAGCATTCCCACTCCTAGGTGTATCTACAAAATAATTAAAAACAGGTAGTCAAACAGATAGATACATGTGCATGCATGTTTGTAGAAGCACTATTCACAATACCCAAAAGGTGGAAACAGCCCAAATGAATGGATAAACAAAATGTGGTATATACATACAGTGGAATATTATTCAGCCATAAAAAGGAATAAAGTACTGAAATATGCTACAATGTGGATGGAGCTTTAAAACATTATGCTAAGTGAAAGAAGTCAGACACAAAGGTCACCTATGTGTGATACCATTTATATGAAATATCCAGAATAGGTAAATCCATAAAGATTGTTAAAAAACTGTTAATTTTATTTTAGTGACTTTCATTTCAATTTAAAAGTAACAATTCAATAACCCACCTACCCTCAAAACAAATATGTTCAAATTAGTTTTCTTCTCTTTTCCAATCTTCCATGGGTTTGAGATAGTGGGAGACCAAAGCTATTGTAAATATGAAAGAATTATTTAAATTACGTGAAACATATTTGCAATGTTCTACTTAAGTTATGTAAATGTAAAGATATAAATTAATACAGAAAACTCTACCACTATATGCCCAACTCATCTGCTACTCCTCCTCCTACTTTTCATTTGGACTACCTATACCATTTTTCTGCCCCAGATTACATGCTTAGAAATATTTGTTGAATGATGATGCAATGAATAATCATTTTGCAGTGCTCATGCAAATACAACACTCCCATCTAATCTATCTTCTATACTTCCACTAGTTAGTCTATATGAGATATGATGAAAGCCTGAAGCCTTGCAATAGGTGTGCTTATAATGTAAATCATTAATATACATAAAGGTGGGTTGGAAAGGAAGCAATGAATATGTAAGCTATTAAAGAGGTATAATTGACAAGATTTGACAATTGACTTTATTTGGGAAAATAAAGAAGTAGAGAAAGGGTGATTGGTTGGAGAATTTTACCATTAAATCAGGAATTCAGGAGAAAAGCTGGGTTGGACAGGGGCTGAGTTATAAACTTACTTTTGAACATTTTGTGTTTGAAATTGATGTGGCTTATTTGGAAGTGTGTCTAGTAGGCATGTAGATTATAAACCTAGAGAGTTCAGGAGAGACATTTCAGGATGATATCACTCAGGGAGAGTGTACAGATTGAGAAGGGAAGAAAACCCAGGGAAGAATCTTGGGGAATATAATCATTTAAGGAGTAGGCAGAAGCAGAAGAGACCAAAAGGAAAGTTAGACACAGTGCAATCAGAGATAAGAGAAGAAACACAAGAAGTCATGAGTGACTAGAGAAAATGGTGTTTTGAAAATGAAGAAGTGATAAAGATTTTAAGTCAAAGTGAGCAAAAATTAAGAGAACACGGAATACAAATCCTAACAGAGTGAGGTAAATATGGGAATATTTAATGAGATTAATTGCAACTTGGATCTTTAAGGATATAAGTGATATAAAGCAGTAAGAAAGTAAGTAGAAGATGGAGAAGGACAAGTATTATAGGAAAAGAAATGAAGGCAGCAATGTGTGTGTAGCTTTGATTGAATAGTACATGAAACTATAAGTCCCTGAGTTATCTAAGCTGATAAATCACTTTATATTCTGAGAGGGGCTGTGGTTGGTCATATGATGAAAGAAGAGATTAACACATTTTGTTCTAACATTTTTCTTATATTCCTTGTATTATCAATTAGTTTGCAACTGAAACAGTCTTAGGAGTTTGTCTAAAGGGGGCAACCCTTTGAGTAATTTATTAATTAGACAAATCACTAGTGCATATTACAATTTAATTCCCATAAAATGATACTGCTGTATAAGTAAAAAAGTTAAAAACCTGGAGTGAGTGGTTTCAATTTCAAAAAAGAAAAACACACCAATCCTGGAGAAGAAAACAATAGTGGATGGTTATTGGAAAGGACAGTATCTGTACCGTCCAAAGAGACATGGGTTTTGAGGCAAGTTGGGACTTTTGGTTCTGTTCCAAGATAGGCTTTGAATGTTGATTCACTCTTAAACAAACTGTAAATTCCTATAGAATTTATTGAAAAGGCAATTTCAGCTGTAGCAAGTTAACTATTAGAAGTCAAAAAGAGAAAGTAAAACATGATTTATGAGGCCAGAGCTCATGATAGAGCTTTGCCAACTCAAACCATCAGGGAATTTGGTCATCCTCATCCTGTCCTCTACTAATTTGAAGGATTTGGTTGCATCTTGGTGAAGCTGTTTAGACCACAGTCTCTCACATAACACAGGACCACAACCTCAATGAGCATCCTCTTCTGCTCCCAAATGAGTCAAGACAGCCAGGAAAGAGGTTCTCTTCCACCACTGTGACTCATGGTGCATGAGACTGAGCTGGTGCTCTAGGGTAGGGAGCCACTGCACACCCCTCTTACATGTGGACCCGATGTTAGCCAAGGCTGGTCAAACCACCAAATCCACATGTCAAATTAGGCCTCCATCTTGCAAAGTTGCTAAGAAGTCATACAGAGGTCACTGGTCTATTCTTCCCAGCTATGTTTATACAGTTTTCACACAATGCTTATGTTGGCAGAAAGCAGCTCCTGTAAGATTCTAGTGGTAACATGTGAGGAAGGGCCAAAATAATGGCAGGATATCCAGGAAAGCAATGTTTACCATTTATCATTAATTATTTTCAAAGAAAGTTTCCCACATTGCTTTTTTGACTTATTGGAGATTCTCTTAGTCTTTTTGTAAGCATCTGTAAGCTGATGTCCTTTCTGTGTTAAAAAAGGAATTCGAGTAAAAGCATTGTTAGTAAATTCTTAACTGGAAGCACCATGTTGATGTAAAATTTCTCCATAAAATTACGCTATCTGTAAAGGTGCTTTGAAAAAAAAAAGGAAAAGAAAACAAGCAGACAGCACTATAATGCTGATATTCCCTCTTGGTGAACTCATCCACCTTCAGCAGGAACTTATAGAGTTAGTGAGGTTTTGTTTTGTTTTGTTTTTCTGTTTATAAATTCATAGGGAAAAGGAGATTGGACCTATCTCACTCTCCATTCCTTCCTTCCTTCCTTCCTTCCTTCCTTCCTTCCTTCCTTCCTTCCTTCCTTCCTCCCTCCCTCCCTTTTTCCTCTTTTTGCTACAGAAAAAAGAAAACACAGTGTTCACACCTGGCCTTATTATCAATGCCTGGGTACCAACAATTTCAAAGACAGTTTGTCTTTCCCAAGAGGTTCATTAATATCTGGTGATATTACCATTACCTATGTGAAATATACCTGCATAATATGTTAGTTCCAAATTCTGACTTTAAAAATCTCACATCACTTACATAAGTGATATATGCATGTATACTTCTTGCAAATAATTAAAATAGTAGAGACGTATAGTGAGTGAGGAATAAAAATCTCCTTTCAAATGCCCCCCTTTTTAATGTATCCCCAAAGATGGCTACCATTTAGTGTA
This sequence comes from Ceratotherium simum simum, assembly GCF_057802395.1. NCBI lineage: Eukaryota > Metazoa > Chordata > Mammalia > Perissodactyla > Rhinocerotidae > Ceratotherium > Ceratotherium simum. Next base: position 16,859,121 of record NC_141900.1, read on the forward strand.
CAGCCTTTCCAACTTTTTCTCTATATTAATATTATATACATTAGCATTTGAAACCATTACACTGGACAGGTAAAATACATTGGCTATAATTAGGAAACATCCTTATTTTTCTTCCCCATTATCTCTTTAAACAAGCTCAGTGGGAAATTTCATTTTCTGCCAATGGATTATAACTGGGCATGTATACTGACTCTTTTGCTCATCCCCAGTTAACTCTAAGTTCTAAACTATAATCCTGTACTAGAAATTAGAATTCTATGTGCTACTTATTGATCAGCACTTCAATCTCCTCTTAAAGGCAAGCCATCCCTCCTTCCCCTGGCTGGGCTCACTACAATTGGACCACCTGCTGCCAGAGAAAAGGGTGCCCCTCTTCTCCCCTCTTTATAACTCCTCTCTTTCCCACTCACTAGCAATGATATTTGACCCCACTGTAGTTGAATCTAGGTGGATGGAAAATGGGGAAGAAAGAGAGATTGAGGGGGAGGCAGGTAGGAAGGTGTTAACTTTAGTGTTGTAAGATGGCTCCATGCTCTCTGAGCCTGGGTGTTTTGTGTTACTATAATTGTGGTAAAAAACATAATATTTACCATCTTAACCATTTTTAAATGTACCATTCAGTAATGTTAACTACATTCACTTTGTTGTGCAACTTGTCTCTAGAACTTATTTTCATCTTGCAGATCTTAAACTCTATACCCGTTGAACAACAGCTCCCCATTTCCCCCTTCCCCCAAACCCTGGCAACCACCATTCTACTTTCTGTTTGAATGAGTTTGATTACTTAAGATATCTCATATAATCATACACTATTTGTCTTTTTGTGACAGAGTTTTTTCACATAGCATGATGTCCTTAAGATTTATCCATGTTGTAGCATATGATGGGTTTCCTTCTTTTTTAAGGCTGAATAATACTCCATTGTATGTTTATACCGCATTTTTTTTAATCCATTCATCCTTCAATGGACATTTGGGTTGCTTCCACCTTTTGGCTTTTGTGAATAATGCTACAATGAACATGGGTGTGCAAAATGTCTTCAATCCTGCTTCCAGTTCTTTTGGATAAATACCCAGAAATGGGATTGCTGGATCATGTGGTAATTCTATTTTTAATTTTTTGAGAAACCTCCATACTCTTTTCCATAGTGCTACACCCTTTTACATTCCCACTAACAGTGCACAGAATTCCAATTTCTCCACATCCTCATTGACACTTGTTATTTTCTGAGTTTTTTTGTGTTTGTGATATCTCATTGCATTTCTCTAGTGATTAGTGATGTTGAACATCTTTCATGTGCTTATTGGCCATTTGTATATCTTCTTTGGAGCAGTGACTATTCAAGTCTTTTTCACATTGTAAAATCAGGGGTTTTTTTGTTGTTATTATTGAGTTGTTGGAGTTCTTTGTATATTGTGGATATTAACCCCATATCATATGTATGATTTGCAGATATTTTCTCCTGTTTTGTAGGTTTCCTTTTCACTCTGTTGATTGTTTGCTTTGATTCACAGAAGTTTTTAAGTTTGGTGTAGTCCCCTTTGTCTATTTTTGCTTTTGTTGCCTGTGCATTTGGTGTTATATCCAAGAAATCATTGCAAAATTCATTGTTATGAAGCTATTCTTCTATGTTTGCTTCTACAGTTTTATAGATTTATGTCTCAACATGTAAGTCTTTCATCCTTTTTGAGTTAATTTTTGTATATTGTATAAGGTAAAGATCCAACTTCATTCTTTTGCATGTGGACACCCAGTTTTCTCAGCACCATTTGTTGAAGACTGTCCTTTCCTCATTGTGTGGTTTTGGCAACCTTGTCCAAGGTCATTTAACTAAATTGCATGCGGGTTTATTTCTAGCATCTCTATTCTGTTCCATTGGTCTATATGTCTGTCTTCATGCAGTACCATACTGTTTTGATTACTGTAGCTTTGTAATGTGTTTTGAAATCCAGAAGTGTGAGTCCTCCAACTTTGTTCTTCTTTTCCAAGATTTATTTGGGGTCCCTGGAGATTCCATATGAATTTTAGGGTTTTTTTTCTATTTCAGCAAAAATATCATTGGGATTTTCATAGGAATTGCATTGAATCTGTAGATTGCTTTGGGTTGCATAGACATTTTAACAATATGAATTCTTCCAGTCCATGAACATGTGATGTATTTCCATTTATTTGTGTCTTCTTTAATTTCTTTTAGCAATATTTTGCGGTTTTCAGTGTACGAGTCTTTGTCTATCTTGGTTTATTCCTAAGTATTTTGTTCTTTTTAATATTATTGCAAATGGAATTGTTTTCTTAGTTTTGTTTTTGGATTGTTTATTGTTAGTGTACAGAAAACGCAACTGATTTGGAAGTGTTTTTGTTGTATCTTGCAATTTTACTGAATTAGTTTATTAGTTCTAATGGGGTTTCTTTTGTGGAATCTTTAGTTTTCTACACATAATATCATGTCAACTGCAAACAGAGGTAATCTTACTTCTTCCTTTCCAATTTGGATTCTTTTCTTTTTTTTACCTGATTGATTTCTTTGGCTAGGACTTGCAGTACTATGTTGAATAGAAGTGATGAGAGAGGGCATCCTATTTTTTTTTTTTGATGATGATAAAGACCTTTGTGTTAAAGAAGCTTTCTCTGTTTTATTTATTTTTTTGTGAGGAAGATCAGCCCTGAGTTAATATCCATGCCAATCCTCCTCTTTTTGCTGAGGAAAACTGGCTCTGAGCTAACATCTATTGCCAATCCTCCTCCTTTTTTCCCCAAAGCCCCAGTAGATAGTTGTATGTCGTAGTTGCACATCCTTCTAGTTGCTGTATGTGGGATGCCGCCTCAGCATGGCCAGAGAAGCGGTATGTCGGTGTGCGCCTGGGATCTGAACCCCAGGCCACCAGTAGTGGAGCGCGTGCACTTAACTACTAAGCCACGGGGCCGGCCCCGAAAGTGGGCATCCTTGTGTTGTTCCTGATCTTAGACGAAAAGCTTTCAGTTTTTCTCCACTGAGTATATTGTTACTTGTGGGCTTCTCATATATAATCTTAATTATGTTGAGGTAGTTTCTTTCTATGCCTAGTTTGTTGAGTGTTTTTATCATGAAAAGGTGTTGAATTTTGTTAAATGCTTTTTCTGCTTCAATTGAGATGATCATGTGGTTTTTGTCCCTCACTTTGTTAGTGTGGTTTATTAAATTGATTGTTTTTCGTGTGTTGAACCACCAATGCATTCCAAGAATAAGTCCCACTCAGTCATGGTGGAATGCTTTTAATGTACTGTTGAATTCAGTGTGCTAGTATTTTGTTGAAGATTTTTTGTATTGGTATTAATTAGGGATATTTGTTTGTCGTTTTTTTCTTGTAGTATCTTTGTCTGGCTTTGGTATTTGGGCAATGCTAGCCTCATAAACTGAGTTTGGAAGTGTCCCTTCTTCAATTTTTTGGAAGATTTTTAAGGAGTATTGGTGTTGTCTTCTTTAGATGTTGGTAGAATTCTCCAGAGAAGCCATCTGATCCTGGGCTTTTCTTTGTTGGGAGGTTTTTGATTACTGATTAAATCTCCTTATTGATTATAGGTTTGTTCAGATTTTTTATTTCTTCATGATTCAGTCTTGTTAGGTTCTATATTTCTAGTAATTTATCCATCTCTTTTAGACTGTCCAATTTGTTAGTGTATAATTGCTCATAGTAGTCTCTTATAATCCTTTTCATTTCTGTGGCATCAGTTGTAATATCTCCCTTTCATTTTTTATTTTATTTATGTGGACACTCTCTCTTTTTTTCTTAGTTAGTCTAGCTAAGAGTTTGTCAATCTTGTTGACTTTTCAAAAAATCAACTCCATGTTTTGTTGATTTTTTTCTACTGTCTTTCTATTCTCTATTTCATTTTTTTTTTTTTTGGCTCTAATCTTTATTATTTCCTTCCTTCTGCTAACTTTGGATTTAGTTTGTTCTTTTCTAGTTTCTTAAGGTGGAAAGTTAGGTTGTTGACCTGAGATCTTTCTTCTTATGTGTTTACTGCCATAGAATTCCCTCTTAGTACTGCTTTCACTGCATCCTATAAGTTTTGGTATGCTGTTTTTTAATTTTCATTTGTCTCAGATATTGTGATTTCTTGTTTGACCCATTGGTTATTTAAGAGTGTGTGGTTTTATTTCTACATATTTGTGAATTTTCCAGTTTGACTTTTGCTATTGTTTTCTAGTTTCATCCCCTTGTGGTCAGAAAAGATACTTGGTATGATTGCAATCATTTTAAATTTGTTAAAACTTGTTTTGTAGCCTAACATGTGGTCTTTCCTGGAGAATGTTCCATGTGCACTGCTATTATTGGGTGGAGTGTTCTGTATATGACTATTAGGTCTAATTGGTCTATAGTGTTGTTCAAGTCCTCTGTTTCCTTATTGATTTTCTGTCTTGTTGTTCTTTCCATTATTAAAAGTGGGCTATTGAAATCTCCTACTATTATTGTGTTGCTATCTATTTCTCCCTTCAATTCTGCCAATGTTTGCCTCAAATATTTGAGAGCTCTGATGTTAGGTGCATATAGATTTAAAACTGTTATATCTTTCTGGTGACTTGACCCTTTTATCAGTATAAAATGTCCTTCTTTATCTCTTGTTACAGTTGTTTACTTAAAATCTATTTTGTCTGTTATAATTACAGTCACCCCTGCTGTTTACTATTTGCATGGTGTGTCTTTTTCCATCCTTTTGCTTTCAGCCTATGTATGCTCTTAGATTTAAAGTGAGTCTCTTGCAGACAGCATATAGATGGATCTTGTTTTTTTTTTTAATCCATTCAATCACTCTATGGCTTTTAATTAGGCAGTTAAATCTATTTATATTTAAAGTAATTACTGATGAGGGAGGACTTAATATTGCCATTTGTTAATGGTTTTCCATATGTGTTGTAGCTATATTGTCCCTCTTTTCCTCTCTTGCTATCTTTCTTTATGTTTCATTGATGTTTTTGTAGTTACATGCTTTGATTCCTTTCTCATTTCTTTTTATGTATCTTCTGTAGTACTTTTTGTGGTTACCATGCAGATTATGTAAAACATCTTAAAGTTATAACAATCTATTTTAAACTGATAATTTAAATTGTCACAAAAACTCTACTCTTTTACATCTTCACCCACCCAAGTTTATGTTATTGATGTCACAAATTATATCTTTTTATATTATGTATTTGTTAACATAACTATAGTTTTATAGTTATTTTCAATGCTTTTGTCATTTAAATTCTATGCCAGAATTAAAATGATTTATGTGCCAACATTACAATACTTGAGGATTCTATATTTGTCTACATATTTACCTTTACCAGAGAGCTTTATATTTTTGTATATTTTCGTGTAACTGCTAGTGTCTTTTCCTTTCAACTTGAAGAACTACCTTTAGCATTTTCTGTAGCGTGGTTTTTGTGGCAATGAATCTCCTCACTTTTTATTTATCTGGGAAAGTCTTAATTTCTCCTTCATTGTTGAAGGACAGTTTTGCCAGATATATTCTGTTTGGCAGTTTTCTTCTTTCTTCACTTTGAATATATCATCCCACTCTCTTCTGGGTGTGGGATTTCTGCTGAAATCTGATAATCTTATGGAGTTCCCTTGTATGTTATGAGTCACTTTTCTCTTGCTTCTTCCAAGATTCTTTCTTTGGGAATTTTGACAATTTTCTTTCAATGTGTCTCAGCATGGGCCTTTTTGAATTTATCCTAATTGGAGTTCTTTTTATTTCTTGAACTTGTATATTCATTTCCTTTCTCAATTTTGGGAAGTCTTAGCTATCATTTTTTCAAATAGACTCTGTCCCTTTCTCTCTCTCTTCTCCTTCTCTGACTCCCATAATGCATATATTGGTTTATTTGATGATGTCCCATAAGTCCCTTGGGCTCATTTCACTTTTCTTCATTCTTTTTTCCTTTATTCTTCTGACTCATAATTTCAAATGACCTGTTTTCAAGTCCAGTGATTCTTTCTGCTGCTTGATCGAGTCTGTTGTTGAATCCCACTATTGAATTTTTTAATTCTGTTATAGTATACTTAGCCCTAGAATTTCTCTTTGGTTCTTTTTTTAAAAAATAGGTTCTGTCTCTTTCTTGGTATTCTCATTTTGTTAATGCATCATTTTCCTTATTTCATTTAGTTGTCTATTTGTGTTCTCTTTTAGCTCATCAAGCATCTTTAAGATAGTTATTTTGAAGTGTTTGTCAGGAAATTCATAGACTCCCATTTCTTTAGGGTTGGTTTCTGGAGATTTATTTTGTTTCTTTGATTTGGCCATGTTTTCCTGTTTCTTTATATACCTTGTGATTTTTGTTGAAATTTAGGCATTTGAAAAAACAGCCACCTCTTCCAGTCTTTACAGACTGGCTGTGTATAGGGGAAGATCTTCAACAATCAGCCTAACTAGAGATTCTGGGGCATCTCAAATCTTTTATGGGTATGTGTCTTCTCTTGGTTTGTAATTTCTGTGTTAAAGAAGTTTGGCCTTGTTTCTTTTTCAGGATCTTGTAATATCTGGCTTTTCCTGGTGTCTGTGGTAATGCAATCTCTCTGATGCTGCAATAAGCCACCTTACTCACCTTTGTTCTCAGTGGCCCCCAGGCATCCTCACTATGTTGGTTCCTGTCAGAGCTTAGACAAAAACTAAGACAAAAAGCCCTCTGAAAGGCCAGAGTGTTGGATGGATGTTCCACTCTTCTCGTTCTCTCCTTAGGAATAAGCCACAAATTACAAGTTTTATCCTAATCATGCCATGCTGTGCCACAGAGCGGGAGGGGATGTGGTTCGTAAATACAACAAACTTTCTTATCAGCTTCCATGTGGCTCTTCTTGGCTTTGCCCTCACTTGGAGTGTCACAACCTCCTGACTGGTTTCTGGAGTTCTCACAAAGGCAATTTAGTCTGTTTATTGCTGTTGAGTTGATGTCTCCGTGGGTGAACAAGGGCCTGGGGCTTTCTATTCCTCCATCATGATGGTGTCACTCCTGGGCCTGGGTGTTTTTTTACATGTTCTTCATTTGCTGCCAGTTTTACTTACCCTATTTCAAGTTCTATATATAGTTTGGTGAGTCTTTGGAATATACAGCTATTATATCTACAAATTTGACATCCTATTTACACATATAGAATTGTAATTCCCATAAGGCTAGTAATGCATTCTCATCTTTCGGTTGCTACACTTCTCAGTCTCTGATATTAGTGGTGCACTCCATTCTGACTTTCTTCCGAGGTTTCATCTCAAGGTCAACCTCATGAATAGGATTTTTAAAGGCTTCAGGCTAGCTCTCTCCTGTGTGATCTGGTCCACAGATCGAAATACTCTTGCATTCTTTGCCCCACAGGCTGTGTAAGTGTAGCTGGCTCCCAAGGTATCCCAGTTTCTCTTTCTCTGTTCTGCCACCCTAAGCTGATAGCCACAGCCCCTCACCATTAGTGTTTTGAGGCCTTTGTCAGACATTAGTCTTCTGTGACACCCATCCTCACAACTCCAGAGGACTTATATCAAACCCTTTGAGTGGTCCTACTGTACTCCTTCTTGAGAAAGGTTAGTATCCTCTCACACACCCCAAAACCTCCCTCTTGGGTGTATGTGAAAAACATGCATAGTTTGCTCTAAAGAAATCTTCCTCACAAAATCCTCTCTCAACTTCAACCAGTTTTATTTACCCTATTTAAAATTCTATATATGGTTTAGTAAATCTTTTATAATATACATCCATTGTATCTTCAAATTTAACATCCTCTTTACACATACAGAATTGCATTTATAGGCACATATAAATCTCCAGTTATGTGGGTGTGTTTGACAAAAATGGGATTATACCATGGGTGGTAGGCAGAATAAAGGCTCTACAAATATGTCCACATCCTAATGCTCACAGCCTGTAAATATGTGACCTTACCTGGCAAAAGGGACTTTACAGATGTGATTAAGTTAAGAATCTCAAGATGGAGAGATTATCCTGGATTATCTGGGTGTGCCCAATGTAATCACAAGGGTCCTTATAAGTAAAAGAGAAAGGCAGAAGAGTCTGAGAAGGAGAGGTGATGATAGAAGCAGAGATTGAAATGATCTGATTGCTGGCTGGTGGCCAAGGGTCAAGGAATGTGGGAATCCTCTAGAAGACTGAAAAGACAAGGAAATGAATTCTCCCATAGAGCCTCCAGATGGAACACGGCCGGCCCTGCCAATCCATGGCCCATTTTGGATTTCTGACCTCCAGAAGTGCAGTGTAATAAATTTGAGGTGTTTTGAGGCATTAAGTTTTTGATAATTTGTTACAACAACAATAGGAAACTAATAAGTGTATGATTAAATGAAATATAGAAGTCATAGATCCATACCTATGGAAGAGCCAGGTATTATCACCCCTACGACCCAGGTTCCAAGTGCACTGTTACATTTCCCAGGCTCCCTTGCAGTTAAGTTGGAACTAATCATGGCCAATGGAGTAGAAGTGGAAATGGCACGTTACTTCCGAGCCAGTTATTTAAAAGCCAGTGTACTTTCATCATCTCTCCACTCCCCTTTCTTAGCAACTTTAAAGGTCACGTGTTCAAAAGTGTCACTACAAGATGGAAAAGCCATAAGATGTCAATAGATTGTCATTTAATTTAAAGTCTTTGGTTTATATCAAGTGTTTACTTATAGTAAAAACTATCAATGTTAATATCATCAAGATATTTTCTTATATTTTCCTCTAAAATATTAGAGTTTCCTTTTGCAGTTAGATATTCATTCAACTGGGATTGATTTTGTGTATTGTGTTAGGTAGTAATCTAATTTTAGTCTCTATTCATAATCAATTGTCCCAGCCCTCTTTATTGAATGGTCTATCCATTCTTGCACATTTGTCGTATAAGGTTTCCATATGTGAGTAGGCCTATTTTTGAGCCTACTTCTCACTTCTATTCTATTTGCTTGATTTATCTATCCCTGAGCTAATACTAGATAGTCTTAAATATTATTGCTTTATAATATATCTCCCTTTCTGTTCTTCTTCAAATTTGTCTTTGAGATTTTCAGTCCTTTGTCAATTTCCATGGAAAAGCCTTATGGGACTTTGATTGTATTTATATTTAATTTGTAGATTTATTTGAAGAGAATTTCCATCTTTGATAAAGAGGCTTTCAATTTTTTTAGTTGGTATTTTTTCCCTCTTAATTTAAGCCTTCTTTTCCATACTTCAATAATGTGTTGTGGTTTACTTTGTAAAAGATCATTACATTTCTTCCTAGGCACTCATAAATTTTGGTCACTGTTGTAAATGGAATATTTTCTCTACTAATAGTAGTAGTAAATTGTCTAATTTATAACTGGAGATATATGGATTACTATTGATTTTTTTCTTTGTATCCAGCAACATCGCTAACCACTTTTATCGGTTCTAAAGGTTCATCTGTAGATATTCTTGAATTTTCTATGTGGACCATAATAGAATCTGAAAATAAAAAGTTTTGGCTCTTCCTTCTCAATTCTTGTATTGCTTATTTATTTTTCTTATTGTTTTAACTAGAGTACCAATGTTAAAAGGCAATTGTGAATTCCCTCTTGTTTTTTTTATTCTGTTTCATTGATTTCTGCTGTCATGTCTATTATTTTCTTTATTATTTTTTCTTCAGATTATTCTTATTCCTTTTCTAATGCCTTGATTTGAATGTTGAGCTAATTAATTTTAAATCATATCATTTTTAATATGTGCATTTAATTCTTTAAATTTATGTCTAAACCCCCCTTTAGCTGCATCTCATAAATTTTGATATGTGGTACTTTCATAGATGTTCATTTGTGATTATTCTATTGTGATATCCTCTTTACATTTTAAAGTTTTCGAATATGGAGGGTTAAAGGAAATTTTCCTTTTAAACAATCTTAAATTTTTTATTTCCAATTTTATTGTATTATAGTCAGAGAATATAATTTATATCCTGTGGGTCCTTTGACCAAATACCAGCAAAGAATATTCAGTGCATTGCAACTTTTCTAAATATTCTCTGTGCACATTAAAAGAATATATTTTATGTATTTCTGGGGAGCACTGTTTATATACACACATATTTATATACACCCAATCAAGCAGTTCAGCTCTGTTATTTAAATGTACTATATGCTTTCTATTTTTTTTGTCCACTAGATCTATCATTTTATAATAGATGCATGTAAACATCACCCCACTATAATTGTGAATGTGTACTTTTTCCCTGTAGCTCTATTTTTGCCTTATATGTATTTTTTTATTGTGATAAGGTATTTATAACATAAAATTTACCATTTTCACAATTTCTAAGTGTACAATTCAGTGGCATTAATTACATTCACAATGTTATCCATCGCCACTATTTCCAAAACTTTTTCATTAATCCAAACAGTAACCATTAAGCAATAACTCCCCCATTCACCCTCCCCCTCGCCCCAGTAACTACTAACCTATATACTCGCTGTCTCTATTAACTTGCCTATTCTAGCTACATCATATAAGTGGCATTATATAATGTTTGTCCTTTTGTGCATGGGTATTTTACTTAGCATAATGTCGTGAAGGTTCATCCATGTTGTAGCATGTATCAGAACTTCATTCCTTTTTAAGACTAAATAATATGCCATTGTATGTATATACCACGTTTTGTCTATTCATTCATTTGTTGATGTATACTTGGATTGTTTCCATCTTTTGTCGATTGTAAATTATTCTGCTGTGAACATTAGTTTACAAGTATTTATCTGAGTCCTTCCTTTCAATTCCTTTTGGTATACCTTGAAGTAGAGTGGAATTGCTGGGTCATACAGTAATTCTATGTTTAGCTTTTTGAAAAAATTGTGATGTAATACACATAACATAAAATTTATCATCTTAACCTTTTTAAATGTACAGTTCAATAGCATTAAGTACATTCACATTGTTGTGCTCCCATCACCACCCTCCATCCACAGAACTCGTCATCTTGCAAAACTAAAACTTGAAACTTTGCATCCCTTGACAACAACTCCCTATTCTGCCCTCCTCCCCATTCCCTGGCAACCACCATTCTACATTCCATTTCTATGAATTTAACCTCTCTAGGTACCTCACATAAGTGGAATCATATAGTATTTGTCCTTTCGTAACTTGCTTATTTCATTAAGCATAATGTTTTTTGAAGTTCATTCACATCGTAGCATGTTTCGATATTTTATTCCTTTTTATGACTGAATAATATTCCATTGTGTGTATATACCACATCTTGTTTATCCATTCATCCTCCAGTGGATACTTGGGTTGTTTCCACCTTTTGAGTATTACAAATAATGCTGCTGTGAACATAGCTGTGCAGTCTATGTTTAGCTTTTTGAGGAATTGCCAAACTATTTTTCATAGCAGCTGCACCATTTTACATTCCCACTGGCAATGCACAAGGATTTCAATTTCTCCACATCCTCACCAGCATCTACTATTTTGCTTTTTTTTATAATAACCATCCTATTGGGTGTGGAGTGGTATCTCCTTGTGGTTTAGATTTGCCTGTCCCTAATGACTAGTGATGTTCCCTAATGACTAGTGAACATTTTTCATGTGCTTATTGTTCATTTGTATATCTTCTTTGGAGAAATATTGCCCATTTTTAAATTGAGTTGTTTGTTTTTGTTGTTGTTGAATTTTAGGAGTTCTTTCTTAATATTAATCCCTTATCAGATATATGATTTGAAAATATTTTCTCCCTTTCTGTAGATTGTCTTTTTACTCTCTTGATAGTGTCCTTTGATGCACAAAAGTTTTTAATTTGGCTGAAGTCCAATTTATCTACTTTTTCTTTTGATTCCTGCTTTGTATATCTTGAAGCTATTTTGCTGGTTTTTAGTTACATACAAATTATAGCTTCTTAAGGGATTACTTGTTTTATTATTCCATAATATGCCCATTTATTTGTATTATACATTGCAGATTTTCAAGTCTGGAAATTCTCTCTGCCATTCCCTCCAGTCTTCTCTTTTGAAGCTTCTATTAGATATATTTTGGAACTGCTCATCTCTTCTGTATATCTCTTAATTATTCTTTCATAAGAAAATATTATTTATCTCTGCACTGCATTGTGGGAATTCCTTGTACCATCTTCCACTTTACTAATTTACACTGTCACCATCACTTTCATTGACTTTATTTCGCATTTCTAAATCTTTGATCCTATTTCAAAATCGTCGTTTTCAGTTTCATATGTGACTCTGTGTGTAATTATTTTTATTTACTTGTAAGGATGTCATTATTTTTATGTACATTCAAAAATCACTGATTTTCAGTTGCATTTCTGTACACTAACAACGAAGTAGCAGAAAAAGAAATTAAGAATACCCTCCCATTTACAATTGCAACAAAAAGAATTAAATACCTAGGAATAAACTTAACCAAAGAGGTGAAAGAGCTGTACACCGAAAACTATAAAACATTTCTGAAAGAAATTGAAGAAGACACAAAGAAATGGAAAGATATTCTGTGCTCTTGGATTGGAAGAATTAACATAGTTAAGATGTCCATACTTCCTAAAGCCATCTATAGATTCAATGCAATCCCTATCAAAGTTCCAACAACATTTTTCACAGAAATAGAACAAAGAATTCTAAAATTTATATGGAACAACAAAAGACCCCGAATAGCTAAAGGAATCCTGAGAAAAAAGAACAAAGCTGGAGGTGTCACACTCCCTGATTTCAAAATATACTACAAAGCTATAGTAACCAAAACAGCATGGTACTGGCACAAAAACAGACACACAGATCAATGGAATAGAATCCAAAGCCCAGAAATAAACCCACACATCTATGGACAGCTAATCTTTGACAAAGGAGCCAAGAACATACAATGGGGAAAAGAAAGTCTCTTCAACAAATGGTGTTGGGAAAACTGGATAGCCATATGCAAAAAAATGAAAGTAGATCCTTACCTTACACCACACACAAAAATTAACTCCAAATGGATTAAAGACTTGAATGTAAGACCTGAAACTGTGAAAGTTCTAGAAGAAAACATAGGCAGTACGCTCTTTGACATCGGTCTTAGCAACATCTTTTCAAACACCACATCTGACCGGGCAAGAGAAACAATAGAAAAAATAAACAAATGGGACTACATCAAACTAAAAAGCTTCTGCACAGCAAAGGAAACCATCAACAAAATGAAAAGACAACCTAACAATTGGGAGAAGATATTTGCAAACCATACATCTGATAAGGGCTTAATCTCCAAAATATATAAAGAACTCATGCATCTCAACAACAAAAACTACCAACCCAATTAAAAAATGGGCAAAAGACCTGAACAGACATTTCTCCAAAGAAGATATACAGATGGCCAACAGACACATGAAAAGATGTTCAAAATCACTAACTATCAGGGAAATGCAAATCAAAACTACAATGAGATATCACCTCACGCCTGTCAGAATGGCTATAATTAACAAGACAGGAAACAACATGTGTCGGAGAGGATGTGGAGAGAAGGGAACTCTCACACACTGCTGGTGGGAGTGCAAACTGGTGCAGCCACTATGGAAAACAGTATGGAGATTCCTCAAAAAATCAACGATAGAACTACCATATGATCCAGCTATTCCACTACTGGGTATTTATCCAAAGAACTTGAAAACACCAATTTGCAGAGGTACATGCACCCCTGTGTTCATTGCAGCCTTATTCACGATAACCAAGACTTGGAAGCAACCTAAGTGCCCATCAAGGGACGAATGGATAAAGAAGCTGTGGTATATATACACAATGGAATACTACTCAGCCATAAGAAACGACGAAATCCAGCCATTTGTGACAACATGGATGGACATTGAGGGTATAATGCAAAGTGAAATAAGTCAGAGGGAGAAGGTCAAATACCGTATGATTTCCTTCATTAAGTAGTAGATAATAACAACAATAAACAAATACATAGGGACAGAGATTGGATTGGTAGTTACCAGAGGGGAAGGGGGGAGGGAGGAGGGTGAAAGGGATAATTCGGTACATGTGTGTGGTGATGGGTTGTAATTAGTATTTTGGTGGTGAACATGATGTAGTCCATGCAGAAATAGAAGTACAATGATGTACACTTGAAATTTTTACAATGTTATAAACCAATGTTACTGCAATAAACAAAAAATTTAAAAAATAAAATAAAATAAAATAAAATAAAATAGGGAGATTATCCTGGATTATCCAGGTGGGCCAAGTGCATCACAAAGGCCCTTAAAAGGAAAGAGAAGCAGGCGAGTAGAAAAAAGATGCAACAAGGGAAGCAGGGCCAGAGAGATGCAGAGATCTTGGTTTTGAGGGTGGAGGAGGGGGGCCATAGGCTAAGGAATGTTGTGGTCTCTAGAAGCTGGAAAAGGCTACGAAATGGATTAACCTTTAGAGTCCCCCCAAAAGAACCTAGCTCTGCCAACATCTTGATTTTAGCCCAAGGAGACCCATGTCAGACTGCTAACCTACAGAACTGTAAAACAATAAATCTGAGTTGTTTTAAGCCATATAAAAAAAAAAAATCACTGATTTTAAAACATTTTATCAAATGTTTCTAATTTTGTCAAAACATTCTGATTAGTGATTTTGTTGACTGTCTTTAGTTATTTCATTTGTTTTGGAATTTAGTTTGCAGGCTCATTTTGAGTGGAAATCTCTCTCTCTCTCTCTCTCTCTCTCTCTCTCTCTCTCTCTCATTCTCTCAGTCTCAGGTTTGAGGTTGCCTCTACTAGAACCATATGGCCTCCCAATCTAGAACCAGGTCTAACCAACCTTCCCCACTAAGGGAACCAGAACCCTTAGTGCTCAAGTTCTTCTGAGATATAGACATAGTGCAGATCAAGATCTGAGCCAGCAGGTGGTTGGTTTCCATTCCTGTTTATGAGGCTGTTTCTGTGTCCTCCCATTTTCTTCTGCCCATAGCTTCCTAAAAGCTATAGCCACATGCTGTTTTGGTCAACCACAGTTTGTTGGTGTTTTCCTCTCTCGGTGCCCTTTTATGACCAGGGCAACTCCACCCCAATCCCTGGCACTGAGTCGTGAGTATGGCTCTCTGATTTCTTGTCTTGGCTGAATCTCTTTCTGGCATCTCTACCTCACGTAGCTGAAACTCCCAGACTCTGTTTCCACACTTAAAGCTCAGCAGGCTTGTGGGTTCAGCCCTGCTGACCACTTGCATTTTCTTTCAGTTTCTGGTTCAGAGAGATGTTTATCTGGTTTTCAATCTCAGATATATCTTTTTATATTTTATCTTCTCCTCTCTTGGATCAATAAAATTCTATCATATTTTTTGCCTGTATTAATTTGGAAGTTAATTAGATTGTATTTCTATTCTTTTAGTGGCTATCAAGTTTTTTAAAATATAGAGAAATATAGCATTCTTACAGTGGAGTTTATGACAATGTATTCATTCTGTTTAAAGAACAATTATAAAATGTCCACCTTTTTACTAACACCAAGAAGAAAGAGAATATCACTGTGCCCCAGAATCTATTTATGGGGTCCTCCTAGGTTATTCTCCTTCCCTCCTCTTTAGTGGTAATCAGTGCACAACAATTTATACTAATCTTCTATTTCCTTACCTTTATTGAATTTTTTTCCTATGTTTATATCCTTTAACAAAACTTTTGTTAAGTTTTGTCTGTTTTTGAAGGTAATGTGAATGAACTGCTTTTTTTCCTATGATTTGCTGCTTTTACTCAATATGATGTTTAAGATTCGTTCTTATGTATCAATGAGAATCAGTTTTAAATGGTGTATAGTATTCCATTGCATAACTATACTACAACTTATTTATCCATTTTATTGTTGGACATTTAGGTTTTGCTATTATGAACCAGGCTGTAATAGAGAGATTCATGCACATGTCTCCTAGTGCACATATGCAGGAATTCCTGTAAGGTATATAATGCTGGATCATAGGGCAATATTTCAGACAATGCCAACTGATTTCCAAAGTGGTTGTTACAATATACACCCTCACTAGTTGTGGACAAGGGTTCAAGTTGCTTCACATTCTAATGTACATTTGATATTGGACAACTTTAAAATTTTTGCCAATCTGGTGGATGAGAAATAGTGTCACATCATGCTCTTAGTTTGCATTTCACTGATAACTAATAAGCACCAGTATTACTGCCTCTTTTGTGAAATTTCTATTTATTTTTCTTGACCATTTTTCTATTAGGCAAGTTTTTCTACCCACTAGTTTGTTGTTGCTCACTTGTAGGAGTGTCTACATATGTTGGACATTAATAATTTGTTGGTCACGTTTTACAATTTTCTTCTTACAATTTGTTGCTTGCCTTTTGTTCTCTTTAAAATAGGTAATTTTTTCACTGTTACTTTTTTTAATGTGGTAAATCCTCTATGATTTACACTTTTGTTTCCTTTTGGGAAAATCCCTACTTTGTTTTGCTGTAAGTTCCCTCTGTTTTTTTTCTTCATGAGCAACTTGATTCTTGTCCCTTTGCACTTACATATAAATTCTAGATTCAGCTTGTCAAATTCTATTTTAAAAACCTGTTTGGATTTTGTATAGAATTATAATGACTCTATAGATCAGTTGGGGGAGAGTGACATTGTTATGATATTTAACTTCTTATTCCATGAAAGTGCTAGTAGCCTTACTATTTTTACTTTGTGTTAAGTTTAATTTAATTTTCATTAAATTATTTATTATTTACTTATTTTTCTAAAACTATGCCAGGTTTAATTTAATATTAAGCCTTAGCTTATTTTAAATTGGCTGGGTTTTTTTCCTACTTTATAAACAATGATAACCAGTTTCCACATTTGTAGAAAGAAAATTAGTGAGATTGTCAGGAGTTACGGGGGAGTTGGGAAGCATTTACTGTCAGAAAGAAATAGATTAGCTCCTATTCTGTGCTCTCAAAGAAAGAACATTCAGTCAAGATAGTGAATTTCAATAAAAACTATTTTTCCTTTCAGCATTCCAGTTGAAAAAATTGTTTGTGTATCTTTTCACTTAAACCATTTTCCCCCACTTCTTATTTTGAAAAAAATAAAACTTAAAGAAGAGTTAAAAGAAAGGGTACAATAGTGAACACCCATATTTACCCTTCATCCGGCTTTCAATTAACATTTTGGCACACTTTCTCTCCCATACTCTTGCTCTCTTTGTGTGTGTGTGTGTGTGTTGTGTGTGTGTGTATTTTCCCCCATGAATATTTGAAAGTAAGTTAAAGACAGCATGACATTCATCCCTAAATATTTCAGCATGCAGTTACTAAGAATAAGAGAATTTTCTATATGGCCACAAGACATTTGCACACCTAAAAGAATTATGAATAATTCCATAATATCACCTAATACACAATTCATATTTAAATTACCACCAATTGTCCAAAAATGACTTTTATTTGTTATTTTCTCATGGTGACAGTTAACTTGATAAATCATCTCCTGTGTTTTCTGTAAGTTGATGATTAGATCTAGAGACTTCATAAGCTTCAGAATAAACATTTTTAGCAAGAACACTTAATAGGTGGTGGTGTTTTCATCACATTACAGTAAAATCTGAGGGCCACTTATGTCAAGGTGTTCCACTATTAGTGATGTTAAGTTTGACACCTTGTTATGGTATTGACTTGCAGATCTATCAATTTTAAGATACATTTTTCTTGTTTTAATTAGTAGCCTGTGGGATAATATTTGATATATTCTGATCCCTAATAACTTGCCTCCTAATGGTTTTTTAATTTGTTGATGGAACTTGTATGAACCATTGATTGCACTTGGGGTTGCAAAATGGCCAATTTTCAAATTTTACTGTTTCTTTTACACTGGTTCGGTGATATTTTTGTAAAGAAGAGATTTCTCTTCTCTTTTTCTCATTCTTTCTTTTCTCTTTTCCCTTTTTTTTTCTTTCAGAGTATTACTATGGACTCTGGAATTTTTAAAAAGTTTATTTAATATGCTATGATCACTTAAAGTCATCATTCTTTTTGATGTTTAAATTGTCCCAAATGTGACCATTGAGAACCACATCAATCGGATCACTGTCTTTTTTGACATGACCCCACTAACTGTTAAGTCCTTTTATCACAACAAGGCTCACTTTCTTCTTTCCCATCCACAGCTCTAGAAGCGTCCATTTCTTCAAGAAGTACTGGGTCCTTATAAGTGGAGAATTGTATTTAGAAACTAAAATCTGAACATTAGCTGCACTAATTGCTATTGGAGTATTATTCTTTTTAGATCCTTTTATGGGTTAAAGCTAGTAACTATATTTTTTTTAAAAATTGGGACCTCATACTGATATTTCCATTTGAAAGTTAACATTGCAGGATTTTTTTTCTCAATTTCTTTCATTTTATGTTTGCCTATCTTTTGTATGGCACTGGAAATGTTGGTTCTTATTAATATTAAAATATTTATTTCCTTTATTGCACAATACTCTTAAAACACTTTCAAAATTACAATACCAATAGTACTGCTAACAAAAAGCGTACTGACTAAAGTTTAAGATTTCTTTGCAGAGTTTTCAGTCTTTAGAGTAAATTGCATTTAAGTATGTATGGTCAAAGTAATACATTACAAAGTTACTTGAAATAATTATATTTTTCCTGTCTGGTTGTGTTTTTAAATTGATGAATAGTTTGGTTCATTTTTTGTGTGTGTGTTGGGGAAAGTTAACTTTATTGAGCTATAATATACATAAAATGAAATTCACAACTTTTAAGTGCAAATTTGATGACTTTGACAAATATATTCATCGGCATAATACAGAACATTTCTATCACTCCAAAACCCTTTATGCCCTTTACAGTCTATTCTTCTCCCTAACCCCTGGCCCCTGGTAACCACTGATTTGCTTTCTATTACTATAATTTTGTCTCTTCTAGAATTTCATATAAGTGGAATGATACTGTATCATAGTGCTTTTTATTTGGTTTCTTTCACTTAGCATAATGCTTTTAACATGCATCCATGTTGTTTCATGTGTCATGGTACGTTCCTTTTTATTGCTAAGTCGTATTTCATCGTATAGATATATAAAGGTTTGTAAGCCAGTTTCTCTTCATCCTCACCTACATTTGGTGGTGTCACTATTTTTTGTTTTACTCTGTCTGACAGGTGTTTGGTGATATCTCTGTGATTTTAACTTGCATTTCCCTAATGGCTAATGATGTTGAACATCTTTTCAGGTGCTTATTTGTCATTTGTCATTCTTCTTCAGTGAAATTTCTCTTCATGTCTTTTATCTATTTTCTTCTAATTGGATTGTTTGATTTTTTACTGTTGAGTTGTGAGAATTCTTTCTATATTCTAAATACTAGTCATTTGTCATATATGTGGTTTCAAATATTTTCTCCCAGTCTATAGCTTGTTTTTTCCTCTTCCTAACAGAGATTTTCTGACCAAACTATTTTAATCTTGATGAGGTCCAATTTATCAATTTTTCCATTTGTGGAACATGCTTATTGTGTCCTGTCTAAGAATTCTTTCATAGCCTTAGATCCTGAGATTTTCTCTATGATTTTTTTCTAAAAGTTTTGTGGTTTTGTTTTACATTTAAGTATATGATCCATTTTGAGTTAATTTTTGTATAAGGTGTGAAACGTAGTTTAAGGTTCTTTTTTTTTTTATCTTTGGATGTCCAGTTGCACCAGTACCATTTCTGAAAAAGCTGTCTTTCTTCCATTGAGTTGCTTTTTCACCTTTGTCAAAACCTGTTAAGGATATTTGTATGGGTCTATTTCTGTGTTCTCTATCCTATTTCATTATCTACATGTCTATCCCTATGCCACTACCACACAATCTTGATTACTGTAGGTGGCTAATAAGTCTTAAAATTTGGTAAACTGATTCTTCCCACTTTATTCATGTTTTTCAAAAGCGTTTTAGCTATTCTAGTTCCTTTGTCTTTCCATATAAATTTTAGATTAATCTTGTCTATATTTACAAAAAGTCTGGCCAGATTTTCATTGGAATTATATTAAACCTGTTGTCAATCTGGAGAGAATTCACATCTTTACTATATTGAATCTTCCAGTCCGTGAAGCCTGTACATCTCTCCATTTATTTATTTATTTTTTTAATTAATTAATTAATTTTTTTGTGAGGAGGACCAGCCCTTAGCTAACATCCAATGCCACTCCTCCTCTTTTTTGCTGAGGAATACTGGCCCTGGGCTAACATCCGTGCCCATCTTCCTCTACTTTATATGGGACACCGCCACAGCATGGCTTAACAAGCGGTGCATCAGTGCGCGCCCGGGATCTGAACCAGTGAACCCCAGGCCGCTGCAGTGGACTGCACGCACTTAACTGCTTGTGCCACCAGGCCGGCCCCTGTCTCTCCATTTAATTAGGTCTTTTTTTATTTTTCAGCATACATGTCCTATACATCTTTTGTTAGATTTACACCTAAAAATTTATCTCTTTTTTGAGCAATTGTGTTATTTATTTTTAACTTTGTTGTTGTGTTTTAATAGTACATGTTCAGTACTAATATGTAGACATACAATTGATTTTTATATATTTATCTTGTATCCTGTGACTTTGCCAAACTCACCTATTAGTTCCGGGGGTTTGCTTATAGATTCCTTGGGATTTTCAACATAGATAATCATGTCACCTGCAAATAGGAACAGTTTTCTTTCTTTCTTCTGATCTGTTTGCCTACTATTCAATTTTCTTGCCTTTTATTACACTAGGTAAGACTTCCAGCAATATGATGAGTAAGAGTGGAGGAGTGAACATCCTTAACCTGTTCCCAATCTTAAGCGCAAGCATTCAGACTTTCAACATTAAGTGTAATGCTAGCTATAGGTTTTTGGTAGATGCTCTTTATCAAATTGAGGAAATTCCTCTCTATTTCTATTTTTCTGGGATTTTGTTTTATCATGAATGTGTATTGAATTTTGTGAAATGCTTTTGTATAGTAATTGCTTTGATCGTTTGATTTTTTTTTTTTTTAGCCTGTTAATATGGTGGACTACACTGATTGGTTTTTGAATACTGAACCCCAGACTGATTTTTGAATATTGACCAGCTTTGCTATATTGTATCTTCATATATATATGAAGATATATATAATTCTTTTTATATATTGCTGAATTCTGTTTGATAGTATCTTAATGACTTTTGAATCTATGCTCACGAGGGATATTTGTCTGTAGTTTTCTTTTAGGTATTAATTTTTTCTGGTTTTGGAATGAGGGCACTGATACCAGGGCAATTTCATTTCATGAAATGAACTGGGACGTGCTTTCCCTGCTTTGGTTTTCTGGAAGACATTGGTAAAATTGGTGTTAATTCTTTAAACATTTGGTAGACTTCTCTGGTGAAGCCATCTGGGCCTGGGTATTTCCTTCTTGGAGTTTTTAACTTACACATTCAATTTCCCTAATAGTTATAGAGCTGTTCAAACTATTTCACATTGCGTTAGTTGTAGTTTATGTTTTTGAGGAATAGATCCATATCATTTAGATTGTCAAGTTTATGAATGTAGAGTTGTTTGTAATATTTTCTTATTATCCTTTTGTTGTCTGCAAAGTCTGCAGAGATATCAGATATCTTGATCTGGATAATGTGTGTCTTTTCTCTTTTGTCTTTGTCAGTCTTGCTGGAGGTTTGTCGATTTATTGATCTTTTACAAGAAGCATCTCTTTTTTTCATTGGTATTTTCTATTGTTTTTCTGTTTTCAGTTTCATTGGTTTCTGCTCTTATCTTTATTATTTACTTCCTTCTGCTTGACTTGGGTTTATTTCGCTCTTCTCTTCCTAGGTGCCTGAGATAGGAGCTTAGATTATTGATTTCAAACCTTTCCTCTTTTCTAATATAAGCATTTAATGCTATAAACTTCCCTCTAAGCACTGCTTTAGCTATGTCTCACAATTTTTGATATATTGCATTTCCATTTTCATTCAGTTTAATGTATTTTTTGATTTTCCTTGAGACATCCTCTTTTACCCATGAATTGTTGAGAAGCATGTTGATTAGTTTCCAAGGCTTTGAAGATTTTCCTGTTCTATTTCTCATTTGATTGCAATGTGATCAGAGAACAAACACTGTATGATTTCAATTCTTTTAAATTTGTTGAGGGTTGTTTTATATCCCAGGATATGGTCTATCTTGATATATGATCCCCGTGCACTTGAAGAGAATGTGTATTCTGATGTTGTTGGGTGCAGTTTTCTATAAATGTTGATTAGATACTGTTGGTTGATGGCATCATTGAATTATTCTTTATCTTTGCTGATTCTTTGTCTACTCATTCTATCAATTTTTGAGAGATGGATGTTGAAGTCTCCAATGATTATTGTGGATTTATCTTGTTTCTCATTTCAGCTGTATCAGTTTTTTGGTGCACACACATTTAGGAATGCTATATCTTCTTGGTGGATTGACCCTTTATCATTGTAAATGTTCCTTTCTGTCTCTGGAAATTTTCTTTGCTTTGAAATATACTTTATCTGTTATTAATACAGCCAATTCTGCTTTTCTTTGATTAATATTTGGATAATATATCTTTCTCTATAATTTTACTTTCAGATTGCCTGTATCCTTATACTTGAAGTGAATTTCTTGTAGACATCATGCAGTTGGAACATGCTTTTCAGTCAACTCTGTCAATCTCTGTCTTTCAATTGACATATTTAGACCATTTACATTTAATGTACTTATTGATACATTAAGGCATAAGTCTGCCATTTTATTTTTTTGTTTTATGTTTGTTCTTTTTGTTTTTCTGTTTTCTTTTTCTTGACCTCCTGGGTATTATTTGAATATCTTTAAGAATTCTGTTTCCATTTTGATTTATCTACAGTGCTTTGGGGTATATCTCTTTGTACAGCTTTTATAGTGGTTGCTCTAGGTACTACATCTATATATATGTATATATAAAACTATAAAACAATCTGTTGTTGTCATCATTTTATCATTTGAGTGAAGTATAGAAGTTACCTCTCTTTATTGTCCCCATTTATAATATAATTGCCTTAAATATTTCCTCTATATATATTTAAAACCCCATCAGTGTTATAATGTTTGATTCTACCATCAAAAATCACTTAGAAAACTCAAACGGAGAAGGAAAATCTATTGCATTTACCCACATTTTTGCTTATGTTCTTCCCTTCTAATGTTCCAAAGGTCTTCCTTTGATCATTTCCTTTCTGTTTAGAGAACTTACTTTAGCCATTCTTTAAGGATCTGCTGGCAATGAATTCTCTTAGTTTTCCTTCATATGAGAATGTTTTAATGTCCCCTTCATTCTTGAAGGGGATATTTTCACTGGATATAGGATTCTGGGTTAAGAGTTCTTGTCTTTCAGCACTTGAAAAGTGTTGTGTTTCTTCCTCCTGGCCTCCATGGCTTCTGATGAGAAATCTGTCACTATTTGAATTGGTTTGTCATTTCTCTATCACTGCTTTCAGGATTTTCCCCTTGTTTTTAGTTTTTAGAAGTTTGACTTGGGCATATCGTGGTGCAGATTTCTTTTGTTTCATCCTCTTTGGGACTCACTCAGCTCTTGATCTGTAGAGATAGGTATTTTGCCAAATTTGGGAAGTTTTCAGACATTATTTCTTCAAATCCTTTTTCAGCTCTGCCTATGTTCCCCCTTCTTCAGGACACTGATTACAGCAATGTAAGATCTTTGATCTTAGTTCTACTGCATTGTAATGCTCTGTTCATTTTTTCCTCCTTCATTCTGTTATCTCTATGTTGTTCAGAATGGATAGCTATTCTCTTAATAGATAGCCCATGTATTAAGTTATCGTATTTTTCAGTTGTAAAATTTCCACTTGTTTCTCCTTTTTATCTTGTATTTCTTTGCTGAAACTTTCTATATTTTTCATTTCAAACTTCATTTCATTTTGATTGTGTGTGTAATTGCTTGTTGAGGATTTTTGTGATGGCCACTTTAAAATCTTTGTAAAATAATTCTAACATCCCTGTCATCTTGTTGTTGACATCTATTCATTTTATTTTCATTTTCATTCAGTTTGAAATCTCCCTGGTTCTCATGACTTTCTTTTTTATCAAGACCTGGACGTTTGGGATATTATATTCTGAGAATCTAGAACTTATTTAAACTTTCTATTTTAACTGACTAACTCTGATGCTGGTTTGGCAGAGGAAGGAGCAGGGCAGAAGTCCAGCTTCCCCACTCACCCTTCCTTGACACCTGAAGAAGTAACCCCTTGTTACTGCTGGATGGGAGTGGGAGTTCTGGCTCCTCACTAGATGTCCACTGATACCTCTGACTGGGAGAAGTAGGAATGCCTCATTTCTGCTACTATATGGCTCCCACAGATACCACTGGTGTGGTGGTAGAGGATGGCCTCTTTATTGCTAGGTGATGACTGTCTGACTCTCTGCTGGGCCTTCTCTGAAACTACCCCAGTATGGAGTGAGAGGGGTGTTTTGTTTTTACTGAGTGGGGGTTGGAATTACAGAAGTGACTGAATATAGCAAAAGGTAAGATTAGAGAAGTATACAGTGCTAAGCCACAAAGGGCCTTGTAATTTGTGTGAAGGAATTTTAATACTGAGCAGGTGTTTTTAAAAATTTATTTATTTGCTTTAGTAATTTATATTTCCTCTCTTATGAGCTCTTTAAGCTAGAAAACCTTTTCCGTAGGCTGCTTTTTTTCATTACTTATTCTTAAATAATGAGTTTTCTATCCTGGTCTGGTTTTCTCAGGTGAGTGGATTCTTTATGGATTTTCATTTTCCATTTTGATGCTGTCATAGGCATTTTCTTAGGTTTCCAGCACAGTCTCGACAAGTAGGAAAGGGACCTGGACCATTGATGCACCTGTTGGTGGTTCTCCATCTCCAGCTACCCACTTCCTGCTTGGTAAACTCACCTTGCCAGATCTAGGTTCAGTGTTCACAGACCTCTTTGCTAGTGTAGAACAATCTTGGGAAGGAAGATCCTCACCCCACCACCACTGATGGCCTGTTTTATGGTGTCACAATACATAGATTCAGTCCCATGCTTAATTTACCAAGATCTCAGTATATTAGCAAAATACCTCAATCACCTGGGAAAACCATACCTTAAAGTCAATGCTGCCGTGTTCACGGCCTGCTGTTCTCAGTGAATGCCTATTCCCTGGGATCTAACTTCAACAAGGCTCTTCCCAGTGCGTCGGCTAAAACACTTGGGACACTTCTCCAGAGCTGCTGTCATTATTGCCTGCTACCCAGGAAAGCCTCTGCTGTACCTGGCCTCACTAACCACCTGTCCCTAAATTTCCCCATTCACCATGACCAAGGCAGTTGGTCTGAAAAAGCTCTCAGTCTTTCAAACCCTTCCTCCAGCCTTTGCCCTTTCTAACTACAGTATATTTTTGGAACCCAAGAGCATTTCTGTTCATTTGTTCAAGTTCCACTCTGGTCTGATTGGCACTATATATGATAAATATTCTCTAAGTTTCTAGATTTAAGACAGCTGTTAGCGAATTCCTGTTCCCCGGGACTGGCATCTCTTCTCAATGTCTTGTGCTAATAATGTAGGCTATTTCTTTCTCTCTCTCACTCTCACACTCTCTCGCGCTCTCTCTCTCTCTCTCTCTCCCCCCATCTCCCCTCTCTCTACACACACACACATACACATTTTCTTAGGTACTTTTAAAAGAATGCCTGTGGAGGGGGGACGAAGTCAAGATGACGGCGTAGGCAGACTCTGAACTCACCTCCTCACATGGACATGGCCAATTTACCACTACTCGTGGAAAAATTACCCCTGAGACAGAACTGAAAACTGGATAAAAGGAACTCCTGCAACAAAGGACAATCCTAATTGAGGTAGAAGAGGCAGAAACTCCCTTCTGGAGAGAAAAAAATGCCGCCTTCACAAGCCACAGTGCCTCACAGCCACCCAGGAGCAGCCCAAAGGTACGCAGCCCTCCCTGGAGGAGCGGGGCCCTGAGCGGGGAGCACCCCCGCTGTGGGCATTTTGTGGACCCAGCACAATCGAGACGAGTGTCATAATATCTGACTTTGCCTGCTATTAAAACATTGGGGAGTACCCCAGAAAAGCTGGTTCACAAAGAAATTAAAACCGGCTCTTAAAGGGCCCATGTGCAAACTCACCCGTTTCAGAAAGCAACCTAAATCACCAGAAAGAAAGGTGCACAGTGCTTTGGTGAAAAGAGACTCACCTAATAGGCCCTGAGTGCATCTCGGTGAGAGGTGAGACCTCTCCAGGGACTAGGACATTGGCGGCGGCCATTGTTGTGGCCTGGTGTGGGCGTGCTGACACAGATGCCATTGGAGTTCTCCCTGAGGCCTGCTAGCCCAGGGTCTGCCCCACCCGCTAGAGCACCCATTTAATCCAGCTCAGCCAGGGCAGGCAGGCAGCCCACCCTAGAGACTGGCCCCACCCAACAACAAGCCCTCAGGCAACTTGTGGGCCTGCATAGATTGGTGACTGGATTCTCTGCAGCCTGGCAACTGAGCCAACTTAGGTGGGGCAGTGCATGCACAAGGAGCAGGTGGAGAGTGTGGGGTGGTGGTGGAGTGTGTGGGGCTCCCGCAGTGGAGAGACTGATTCTGCTTGGGGAGGTCGGGGCGTGCACACGGGGCAGGACTGTGTTGACTCTGTGTGTGGACCTGTGGGCGGCAGGGCTTGTGAGCTGCAGAAGACTGGTGCTTCTCAAAGACCCACATAGGGGGTTTGCCCCCCCTCCCAAAGCCTGAAACAATTGGGTGCTCCTGTGCCGGGCACCAGCCCCACCCAGCTGCAATCCTCAGAGAGCTGACAAGAGACCTAAAGGCTGGAGGCTTATAGCAATTGTAAGCCCCTGAGCCTAACAACCTGTCACGCTGGGGGCCTACTCACGTAAAAGAAATACTGCAACACAAATGTGGTATTAGAACTTGCAGCCAACTGTGCTGGGGCTCCCCACACCTGATAAAGACACTGAAGGGCCAACAACAACTACAAGCAGCTGAGCATTACAACAGCTTGGCAGGAGCATAACTCGTCCTCCCTGGGTGCCTACAGGGAGAGCAAACAGGCCACAACAGAAGGACACATGTAGCCCACATAGGGGTCACCCCTGGAACATTGAGAGCTGAGGGAGGCACACTGCAGGCCTCCTAAGGCATCACTTACATAAGGTCACCTATCCAAGAGCAGGAGACGTAGCTGACCTACCTAATATGTAAACACAAGCACAGGGAAAGAGGCAAAATGAGGAGGCAAAGGAATACATTCCAAGTAAGGGAACAGGACAAAACCCCAGAAAAGGAACTAAGTGAAACAGAAATGAGCAACCTACCTGACAGAGAGTTCAAACAAAGAGTGTTAAGGATGCTCACTGATCTGGGGAGAAGAATAGATGAACTCAGTGAGAATGTCAACAAAGAAATGGAAGATATAAAAAAGAATCAATCAGAAATGAAGAATACAATACTGGAAATGAAAAATTCACTAGAGGGACTCAAAAGCAGAGTAGAGGATACAAAGGACCAGATCTGCAAGCTGGACGAAAGACTAGAAGAAATTACCCAAGCTGAACAGGTAAAAGAGAAAAGAATTAAAAAGAGTGAGGACAGTCTAAGGGACCTCTGGGACAACATCAAGTGCACTAACATCCGTGTTATAGGAGTCCCAGAAGGAGAAGAGCGAGACAAAGGGGCAGAGAATCTATTTCAAGAAATAATAGATGAAAACTTCCCTAACCTAAGGAAGGAAACAGACATCCAGGTACAGGAATCACAGAGAGCCCCAAACAAGATAAACCCAAAGAGGCCCACACCAAGACACATCATAATCAAAATGTCCAGAATTAAAGATAAAGAGGGAATCCTAAAAGCCGCAAGAGAAAGTCAAGTTACATACAAAGGAAACCCCATAAGGCTATCAGCTGACTTCTTAGCAGAAACCTTACAGGCTATAAGAGAGTGGCACGATGTATTTAAAGTGCTAAAAGGAAAAAACTTATAGCCAAGAATACTCTACCCAGCAAGGTTATCATTCAAAATGGAAGGAGAGATCAAAAATTTCCCAGACAAGCAAAAATTAAAGGAGTTTGTCACCAAGAAACCAGTGCTACAAGAAATGTTAAAGGAACTGATTTAAGGGGAAAAGAGAAGACCACAAATAGGAAAAATTATCTATTTCCATGATAAGAGAGTAATGGATACAAATGCACAAAAAAGAGGTTAGATATGATATCAAAAACATAAAAGGAGGGAGGAGGGGAGTTAAAGAGTAGAGCTTTCAGACAGAGGTCAAACTAAAGAGACCATAAATTCTGTATAGAAGAAGAAAGGAACAGAGAAGGACTACTAAAACACTGAGAAAAAAAAAGTTAAAAAATAGCAGTAAGTACATACTTATCAATAGCTACTTTAAACGTCAGTGGACTAAATGTTCCAAATAAAAGGCATAGGGTGGCTGATTGGATTAAAAAACAGGACCCATATACACGCTGCATACAAGAGACACACTTCAGACCTAAAGACACTCACAAACTGAAAGTGAAGGGATGGAAAAAGATACTCCACGCAAATGGCAATGAAAAGAAAGCTGGGGTAGCAGTACTCATATCAGACAAAATAGACTTTAAAAGAAAAACTGTAAAAAGTGACAAAGAAGGACATTACATAATGATCAAGGGAACAATCCAACAAGAGGATATAACACTTGTAAATATCTATGCATCCAATGTAGGTGCACCTAAATATATAAAGCAATTAATAACAGACATAAAAAGAGAAATAGACAGTAACACAATAATAGTAGGGGACTTTAACACTCCACTTACACCAATGGATAGATCATCCAAACAGAAAATCAATAAGGAAACATTGGCCTTGAATGACACACTAGAACAGATGGACCTAGTAGATATATACAGAGCATTCCATCCAAAAACCAAAGAATACACGTTCTTTTCAAATGCACATGGAACATTCTCTAGGATTGATCACATATTAGGCCACAAAAAAGTCTCCATAAATTTAGGAAGATTGAAATAATACCAAGCATCTTTTCTGACCACAACGGTATGAAACTAGAAATCAAGTATAGGAAGAAAATCAGAAAAGCCACAAATACATGGAGATTAAACAAAATGGTACTGAACAACGACTGGGTCAAGGAAGAAATCAAAGGAGAAATCAAAAAATACCTGGAGACAAATGAAAATGAAAATACGACATGCCAGAATTTATGGGATACAGCAAAAGCGGTTCTAAGAGGGAAGTTTATAGCGATACAGTCCTATCTCAACAAACAAGAAAAATCTCAAATAAACAATCTAACAGTGCACCTAAAGGAACTGGATAAAGAAGAACAAACAAAGCCCCAAATCAGTACAAGAAGGGAAATAATAAAAATCAGAGCAGAAATAAATGAAATAGAGCCCAAAAACCACTAGAAAAAAATTAATAAAACCAAGAGCTGGTTCTTTGAAAAGATCAACAAAATTGACAAACCTTTAGCTAGACTCACCAAGAAAATAAGAGAGAAGGCACAAATAAGTAAAATCAGAAATGAAAGAGGAGAAATTATGACACCTCAGAAATACAAAAGATTATAAGAGAATACTATGAAAAGCTATATGCCAACCAATTCGACAATCTGGAAGAAATGGATAAATTCTTAGAATCATACAACCTTCCCAAACTGGATCAAGAAGAAGTAGAGAATTTGAATAGACCAATCACCAGTAAGGAGATCGAAACAGTAATCAAAAACCTCCCCAAAAATAAAAGTCCAGGACCAGACAGCTTCCCTGGTGAATTCTACCAAACATTAAAAGACTTAATACCTGTCCTTCTCAAACTCTTCCAAAAAATTGAGGAGGCGAGGAAGCTCCCTAACTCATTCTATGAAGCTGACATTACCCTGATACCAAAACCAGATAAGGACAACACAAAAAAAGAAAATTACAGGCCAATATCACTGATGAACATCGATGCAAAAATCCTCAACAAAATACTAGCAAATCACATACAACAGTATGTTAAAAATATTATACACCATGATCAAGTGGGATTTATTCCAGGTATGCAGGGATGGTTCAACATTCACAAATCAATCAACGTAATACACCACATTAATAAAATGAAGAATAAAAATCACATGATCATCTCAATAGATGCAGAGAAAGCATTTGACGAGATACAGCATCCATTTATGATAAAAACTCTGAATAAAATGGGGATAGAAGGAAAGTACCTCAACATAATAAAGGCCATATATGACAAACCCACACCTAATATCATCCTCAATGGTGAAAAACTGAAAGCTATCACTCTAAGAACCAGACAAGGATGCCCACTGTCACCACTCCTATTTAACATAGTACTGGAAGTCCTAGCCAGAGCAATCAGGCAAGAGAAAGAAATAAAAGGGATCCAAATTGGAAAGGAAGTGAAACTCTCACTATTTGCAGATGACATGATTTTATATATAGAAAACCCTAAAGAATCCACCAGAAAACTTTTAGAATAAACAAATATGGTAAAGTTGCAGGATACAAAATCAACATAGAAAAATCAGTTGCATTTCTATACACTAACAACAAAGTAGCAGAAAGAGAAATTAAGAATACTATACCACTTACAATTGCAACAAAAAGAATAAAATACCTAGGAATAAACTTAACCAAAGAGGTGAAAGAGCTGTACATGGAAAACTATAAAACATTTCTGAAAGAAATTAAAGAAGACAAAAAGAAATGGAAAGATATTATGTGCTCTTGGATTGGAAGAATTAACATAGTTAAGATGTCCATACTTCCTAAAGCAATCTATAGATTCAATGCAATCCCTATCAAAGTTCCAACAACATTTTTCACAGAAATAGAACAAAAAATCCTAAAATTTGTATGGAACAACAAAAGACCCCAAATAGCTAAAGGAATCCTGAGAAAAAAGAACAAAGCTGGAGGTGTCACACTCCCTGATTTCAAAATATACTACAAAGCTATAGTACCCAAAATAGCATGGTACTGGCACAGAAACAGACACACAGATCAATGGAATAGAATCCAAAGCCCAGAAATAAACCCACACATCTATGGACAGCTAATCTTTGACAAAAGAGCCAAGAACATACAATGGAGAAAAGAAAGTCTCTTCAACAAATGCTGTTGGGAAAACTGGATAGCCACATGCAAAAAAATGAAAGTATACCCTTACCTTACACCATACACAAAAATTAACTCCAAATGCATTAAAGACTTGAATGTAAGACCTGAAACTGTGAAACTTCTAGAAGAAAACATAGGCAGTACGCTCTTCGACATTGGTCTTAGCAACATCTTTTCAAGCACCATGTCTGACCGGGCAAGAGAAACAATAGAAAAAATAAACAAATGGGACTACATCAAACTAAAAAGCTTCTGCACAGCAAAGGAAACCATCAACAAAACGAAAAGACAACCTAACAATTGGGAGAAGATATTTGCAAACCATACATCTGATAAGGGCTTAATCTCCAAAATATATAAAGAACTCATGCTCTCAACAACAAAAAAAGCTACCAACCCCATTAAAAAATGGGCAAAAGACCTGAACAGACATTTCTCCAAAGGAGATATACAGATGGCCAACAGACACATGAAAAGATGTTCAACATTATTAACTATCAGGGAAATGCAAATCAAAACTACAATGAGATATCACATCACGCCCGTCCGAATGGCTATAATTAACAAGACAGGAAACAACATATGTTGGAGAGGATGTGGAGAGAAGGGAACTCTCACACACTGCTGGTGGGAGTGCAAACTGGTGCAGCCACAGTGGAAAACAGTATGGAGATTCCTCAAAAAAATCAAGGATAGAACTACCATATGATCCAGCTATTCCACTGCTGGGTATTTATCCAAAGAACTTGAAAACACCAATGCATAAAGATACATGCACCCCTGTGTTCATTGCAGCATTATTCACAATAGCCAAGACTTGGAAGCAACCTAAGTGCCCATCAAGGGACAAATGGATAAAGAAGATTTGGTATATATACACAATGGAATACTACTCAGCCATAAGAAACAATGAAATCCAGGCATTTGTGACAACATGGATGGACATTGAGGGTATTACGCAAAGTGAAATAAGTCAGAGGGAGAAGATCAAATACCGTATGATTTCCTTCATTAAGTAGTAGATAATAACAACAATAAACAAACACATAGAGGCAGAGATTGGATTGGTGGTTACCAGAGGGGAAGGGGGGAGGGAGGAGGGTGAAAGGGATAATTCAGCATGAGTGTGGTGATGGGTTGTAATTAGTATTTGGGTGGTGAACGTGATGTAATCTATGCAGAAATAGAAGTATAATAATGTACACCTGAAATTTATACAATGTTATAAACCAATGTTACTGCAATAAAAAAAAAATTAAAAAAAAAACGATGCCTGTAGAGAGAAGGAGAGAAGTCAAACATATGTCCTGAACAACTATCTTTTCCACTAAATCGTGATCATTATATGCTAGGTTCTTTCTCGTTCTCTATTTCATTTCACTTTAACCTCCAAGTTTTTGACACTGCTCAGGATCTCAAATATCCATCTATCACAATATCATCATCCTCCCTTTCTCAATTACCTCTCCCTACCCCTGTGTCTTTTCTCAGACAAGATTAGTGGTATGTCTCTATTCAGTTCTTAGAGCCTCACCCAAGATTTGTCAGTGGGGATGATATTCTACTGGTCTCTCTGCCTGAAGTTTAATGTACATGCTTCTATGTTTCTTGAGCTTCTACTTTTCAGGAGTTTCCAAGTAGTTTTTCAACCCTAGGATGTACAGAGCAGAATGTGGTCAGTTGTTACAGCGAGAATGGTATCTTTTGGTGAATTTTCAGATAAGGAACTTCTGGGTTTTTTTTCTTTGATTCCTGTATCAGGACATATAAATAAATATTTGATAATCTTTGCCTTATCCTCTCTGAATCATATTAAAATTCGTCATTAAGATAAAATATTTGCAATGCCCACCTCCACTCAGCATGTTTATTTCAAAACTGTGAGGAAGTTCTCACAGGTGGGAGAAATTGGTTCTACAGGCATTGCTTTGTTTTCTTTATTGCCACGTGGTCTACCTCACATAAAAAAGAAATCTTCTATAATATTTAAATTAATTCAAATGATCCCTTTACTCTTGCCAAATGCAGCATATATATGTGTGGGTGGATACATGTGTTAGTGTACATGTGTGAGTGTTTATGATATATTTGAACACTTTTTAAAAAAAGGTTGAGCCCACCACCACAATATACACATACAAATGTGCACACATGTATGTATACACCCACGCGCGCGCACACGCACACACATATGATTGAGTGTGTTCACATTAGCCTGGTCCTAAAGATTGTATAGTTACATACAAGAATGAGGGGATTTCTCTGACCCAGGAGTTACAAAATATATTTTATGTTCTTATATCCTGCAAACCATGAGAGAGCAAAATTCAGGCTTTGTGGCAGAGGGCAGCTACAGACTGGAGTGAACAAGTCCCCAGATGTGCTGAGCATCAATTTATTAACCTCAGTTGGAACATTGGATTTACTATTAAAAAAAAAAAAGATGCATTGTGATTTTTCACATCTATGCAACAATTATTTCTCATTTTCTCTGCACATATAGTACAGTAATTTCCATTCTCTCACAGAAAGTGATGCGTTGTTTCTTTTTATGAAATCACATTTATTCATGAAAATATTGCATATCGCTTTCTTGAGAAGTTAGAGGACAAGCAGAGCTATTAATTGAATTACAAATAAATCCACCTCTGACTCTAACTGGACTTCCTTTCATGTAGGTTGTCTTCTATCACCTTTGTTGCTTTACCTTAGGTGCTTTCTTCCTGCTACTCTAACTTTAAGGCTCTTAATACAGATCAGCAAGGTAAAAGAAAAATGTTGGTATATGAAATATGTTAGACACTATTTTAATATTTTGTAGGACTTAGAATTTGACCTCTTTCCCCATGGAATTTGTCAGATACTTGGAGGACAGAATCATTGTAGAAGTACAGATATTTTGACCAGCAGATATCTGAGGAGTATACCTACAGATATGAGCTTCTCACCCAGATTTGCATTAGTTATGGGTGTTCTGATGTGTGTATGTTGGGTAGGCATAGTGATTGCTGATACTCAGAAATTGTCTACAATATCTGGAAAGAAACTGGCAAAAAGACTTCATTAGTTTCTTAGGGCTTCCCTAACTAACCAAGTACCACAAACTGAGTGGCTTAAAATAACAGAAATTTGTTGTCTCGGTTCTGGAGGTTAGGAGTCTGAAATCAAAGTGCCAGCAGGACCATGCTCCCTCTGAAAGCTTTAGGGAATATCCTTCTTTGCTTTTCCTAGCTTATGGTGGTGGCCACACTCCTTGGCTTGCAGCTGCATCACTCCAGTCTCTGCCTCTACCATCACATGGTGTTCTCCTTGTGTGTCTGTCTCCAGTCATCTTCCTTTTCTTATAAGGGCACTAGTCACATTGGATTAAGGGCTCATCCTACTCCAGTATGACCTCATCTTAACTAATTACATCCACAACAACCCTTTTTCCAAATAAGGTCACATTTGGAGGTGACACATTTGAGGTAATGAGAGTTATGACTTCAACGTATCTTTATAGAGGACACAGTTCAACCCATAACAAAGACTAAACCCAGTTTTAGAGGTACTAGAATAGTGTGGTCAGGTTACGTAGAAAAGTTTTAGAGAACAAAGAATAAGACAGAAGTCCAATTACAAGAATTAGCACCAAAGATCAGAACCAAAATGAAATCAAGGATAACTTACTGCCAAAGTGGACTATTAGCAAAAGAGATAAGGAAATGTGGCCAAGGTGAGGATTTCTTCTAGAGCTATAATATTGAGTTCAGGAGGAGAGAGTGGATTGCAGAAATTGGAAGCTAGATAGGGACGGATAATCGTTAACATCTTTATCTCTTTCAAGTTTGCAAAAACCTGATACCATCTTTTATATGCCAGGTCCTCTGCTAAGTAACTAGGCAGACACAGTAATGGTAGATGCAGTGTCCTTTTAGGGCTTTCTAGCATTTTGGCAAGACACACAGATGGCATTTGTACACAAATGTTACTCATATAGGGCAATCAGGCTTATAATTGATGCAGAAAACGTGTTATTGAATGGAGAGGAGGGATAAATTGATTTTGACAGGGAGGATATATATTCTGTGTCCCTCAGCCTGCCACTCCTTCCCCCATCCCCTTTTGGTATCTGTCTTCCTCTCTCTTCCTTCTGTGTCCGTCTGATCTTGGCAAGCGTGTCTTCCAACCTTACTGTCTGACACTGAAGCCAAAGTCTTCTGCTATAGACTGAATATTTGTGTCCCCCCCAAAATTCATGTTGAAACCTAATGCCCAATGTGATGGTATTAGGAGGGGGAGCCTTTGGGAGGTCTTATGTCATGAGGATGGAGCCGTCATGAATGGGGTTAGTGCCCTTACAAAAGAGACCCCACAGAGCTCCCTAGCTCCTTCTGCTGTGTGAAGTTGCAGTAAGAAGAGGGCTGTCTATGAGGAAGCAGGCTCTCACCAGACACTGAATCTGCTGGTGCCTTGATCTTGGACTTTCCAGTGCCGAGAACTGTAAGAAATAAATTTCTGTTGTTTATTAGCCACCCAGTCTGTGGTATCCTGTTATAGTAGCGCAAATGGTCTAAGAAAGCTTCTTTCAGTCTTTATTCTGCTTTGGTGTTTGCTGGATAGAAGGAAGGAAGGAGGGAAAGAGGACGAGAGGAAGGAAAAGAGGTCCTCAGTGTACCAGTGAGAAAGCAGCGAGGGAGGGAATTACTTGGAAAACACGTAGATGGACACTGAAATATAACCCTGCCGCAAAAATGCTGTGTGGCAAAATCACCTTCTCAACCTTCACTGTAATTAACTTTTTGGCCCTGCAGGCTGCTAACCCACTGCTAACTCTGAGGAAACAATTACTGAATTTGAGCATGCTATGACTTAGGAAAAATGTAATTTTAGTGGTTGACTTGCATGTATACACTTTCCCCCAATCATCATAATGGGCAGATCAGCTGACGCACTCTTTCCTGTACTCGCCTGATGGTAAAAACCACCTGGGGCAACAGCTAAATGTACAGACTTCTGCCCTGGCTTCAGTGTATCAGCCTCTCCAGGGAGGGGCTCTGAACATCTATTTTTAACTTAAGAGAGCCTCATGACCTCAGGCGAGTTTGGAAACATGGAGCTAATATGAGGAAATAATTTCTGAACAGGAAAATAATAGAGCACTTAACTTAGAAATATCATAACATGTATTTGGAAATAACTATCCCATTGACTAAACACATTTTCTAAAGTAAAGAATGTACAGCTGATATCCTAATTTTTTTCTGAATTTGAGGGTGATAATTTTTCAGATTCACAACCCTGAAATTTCCCCTCTGCCTCATCTTCTGTAGTAATATTATCATCATAATGAATTGTCCAATCAGAATCTTTTAACTAAATGTGAATTCTAAGTAATTGCTTATGAAACACTATGTTATTATTTGTTTAACAAAAAATGTTCTGCAGAAATAAAAGGAAAATTAACCTGCCTCTTATATGAAAGGAGGAAATGGTCTTGTTTTGAGCACTTACCATGATTCTTCTGCCACCCATGCCATATAACTGTCTTCAGATCAGAGCAAGGGTTTCCATTTTACTGATGGGGAAGCAGACTTGAAAAAGCAAAGAGACTTCCCCATGGCCATAGAGTGCATGGTGGGCCAGGATCCAAATCCAGATAATTTATTAGGACAGCTAAATCAGTAACTAAGTGGAGATGAAAAGTTTGAGTATTCATGTTGTATTTTAAAAATAAATCTGCCATATCCTATGCAAGAAAGAAAAAACTTACAAATGCTTCTTTTACTCCTAGAGAATCTACACTGCTTTTGTATTGGTGGTTGTGTTGATTATAGCACCATCAGGGAAATCAATGGGTTGAATTCTACAAGGGTGATGAATAAGTTTAACTATAGCAAACAAATAATGAATCAATACAATTTCCCACAAAAACAAAATAAACATCATTGTCTTCAGGTCTTTTGTTATGCAAAAGGAAACCATAGGAAAATTTCCTGGAAAAGCAAACTCTCAGTTGTTTTATGTAAGAATATGGGATAATGAGACTATTCTCCGGCTTCTCTCAATAGCTAGTTCACTGTTTTGAATTCTATACATCCTCATCTCAATCAAGTGTCTTCTTCTTTCAGATTTTTCTTTTTAACTCTTTTGAAATTTAGTGGC
Source organism: Ceratotherium simum simum (assembly GCF_057802395.1). NCBI lineage: Eukaryota > Metazoa > Chordata > Mammalia > Perissodactyla > Rhinocerotidae > Ceratotherium > Ceratotherium simum. The sequence continues at coordinate 16,896,322 of NC_141900.1, forward strand.
CTCTTGTGGTGACTATAATTCTAACCAATGTTAAATCAAACCATTCTGTTTTATAATTTTCTAATAACACTCTAAGCAAGATCTTCTTATTGAAAATAGTTACTGACTCATTTATGTTATTTGCCCTTCAAAGATAAAATGTAAACATGTACCCGAATCTGTGTCAGGATGTGTTTTCTTGCAGACAATTTATCAACTATTTAAAGAGAAGATATCAAACTTGGTAGGCCATCAAAGAACTTTGCAGAGAAGCGTTACAATAGGAGAAAATAATGCCACGGTATATCATGCAGTGCTTTAGAATATACACTTGGCTTTCATAGAGCTTCTGACATATTTAGCGTCTGAGTTTCTTGTGTATAACTTATACTAGTAACTTATTCAGGTAAATTATATACGTAAGTTCCTAGTAACCTCTCACCCCTGGGATAAAACTATCCCTGTGAGGATTAGAGTGAAGTAATTCATGTAAAGCACATAGCATAATGTTTGCGCCATTGTAATTGACGAATAAAATTTAGTCATTATTAAAAGTTGTTATTGTTATAACTGCCTCTACAGCATGTTTCCTTCAAAATAAGCAGTCCTGTTGAAGATAGGAAATGTTAAACATGTTTGTTTTGCTGGTTGGTATATCAAGAAACTTGAAAGCAGCATGTGATTTTACTCTTCTGTTTCAGAGTTTTTCACAAGGCCGCAATCAAGATGTTGGCTGCAACCCTCTCCAGGTTCACCTGGGGCAGGGACCCGCTTCCAGGCATAGAGGTTGCCAGCAGGATTCAATTCCTCACTGGCTGTTGTACTGAAGGCCTTAATTACCCCCTGGCTGTCAGCCAGACGTTGCCCCCAGTTCCTTGTCATGTGGGCCTCTCAGACATGTCATTAAAGCCAGCAAGAGAGTCTGTTAGTAAGACAGAAGTCACAATTTTTGTAACCTAATCAGTGGAAGTATTCTACCCGTTAGATGCAACTCACTAGGTCCAGCCCCTGCTCGAGGGGAGGGCATTACACAGGGTGTGAATACCAGGAGGCAAGGATTGTTGGAGGCCATCTTGGAAGTCAGTCTATCGCATAAGTTCTTTATAGCTTCAACCCACAAGCCGCATTTCTTTTTGCTTTAAGATTTGTTTCCTGCCACGTCCCGTGAAAATATTTGGCCTGAAATACATTAAGCCAAGAAATTCACAAACATCTGAGAAGAGAGAGGAGAGTGCCTCAGTATAAGCAAAATTTTGGTTTAGATATTTATGAAAATGATAAAGTTACAGAAGCAGAAGAAATTTTAGAACATAGCATTCATCCATACGGCATTGATTTTAGTACAAATCACACAAATTCGTACAAACAGGACGTGTTGATTGGTCAGGCACAGCACATTTTCTGTTTTTAATGTGAATGTCTTTAGTTCAGGATGCTCTGTCTAGTTCCATACTGGCCCCTTCCACTGCTCCTGAGCAACTTCAACCCTGCGTGGTTTCTCATGTTAACGTTAAGTAACAAGCCCAGCACCAAATCATTTGAGCTGGGGCTCCCTGTGGTATAAGGTACCACTTGGCAAAAGCTGTTCAGATATTCCACGCATTTAAGATCTCCCATTTCCCCGTTTCTTAATGATGGAGTCTTTTAGAACCTCTTTAATGCTCTGGAAGAGGATTCCATATAGAGAGACAGCACATTGAGAGACAGCATATAGCTCATTGTTAGTTATGCTTACTACAGACGATCAGCAAACCCAGATGGCAAATATTTTAGATTTTGCAGGCCACATATGGTTTCTGTCACATATTCTTTATTTTGTTTTGTTTTTTATAACTCTTTAAAAATAAAAAAAGCTCTTCTTAGGTCCAGACAGTATGAAAGCAGACTGAACGTTGGATTTGGCCTATGAGTTTTAGTCTGTCAACTCTATTAAAGATTTGTTTTCTGTAATTATTTGAGGTTCAAAAGCTGAAATGCTATAATCCTCAAATTTGAGACACAGGCACATGTGTTACAAAGAGTGTTTTGAATTTACTTATTGAATGTAGTTAATATTTTTCCTTTATATCTACTAACATTATTAGTATTAGTATTAGCTGAATATAAAGTATTAAGTAAATAATAGTCTACCTGTCATGCTAGACACTTTGTGGGCCATTTTGATTTGGGAAATTTCCTTGCACTACCTCTGTTACAATTTCATCCCTTTCGTTTTTCTCTACTTTTTTAATGAACTTGTTATTACTAAGATGTTGGATCTCTTGAATTGATTGTCTGGTCTCTCACATTTTCCCACTCATCTTTGGTTTTTGGTCATGCTTTAGGGGATATTTCCTCAATTTTTATCTTTCAACCTTTGTATTGACCTGTAAAAAGTTCTGTTTCTGAGAGCCCTTTTTGTTCTCCAATTGTTCATTTTCCATAGCACTGTGCCCTTGTTTTATAGAATATCTTCTCTGATTGTTTTAAGAATATTAAACACAATAGTTTTGAAGAAAACCTCAAACTCCAGAGTTGTTTTTTTCATGACTATTTTGATATCTTTCTTTCATATGGGAGGTTTTTCTCAAATGTCTCATAAAGTTTCATTTCCATTAATATTTCAGAGTGAAACTCTGAAAAGCAGATTGAAAGCTATGTGTCGTTTAGCTTGAGGACTACTCATTCATTGGCTGTTTTTCAAAATACCATTGATGGAGGTATATCCCAGGGACCGCTAAGTTCTTCAGAAAAGAAACTGCTGATCTCTTGCCTGGGGTGAGAGAGAGGAGGAGCTTAGCTACCAGCCTTCCATGCATAGGGCAGGAAGGAGGGTGGAGGAGTTAACTGTATACAATTTTTGTACTATCTACAAAAATTCAGTTTTGCCCTGTGCCTCCTCATCACTTTTCTCTGTACTTAGATTCTCTAGTCCTGAACCCTCCCAGTCCTGGCAAGTGAACTGCCGCTCTTCATGCACCTTCTGGCTTTATGACCATGGCTTCCTTAGCCTTTTTAAATCCATATATGTTCTGTTTTTTAAAAATTGATTGAAATTCCTCCTTTGTTGCTGTCCTCCTTCCCATGTTCTCCGTGTATTTGTCTGTTTAGATCTTTTTTCTCTTCAATATTATTTTTAGTGGATTTTTAGGAAGGAGATTAGATGAATAGTTTATTGACTCTATATGTTTAATGCTTAATTTGGCTTCATCTTGCATTCATTAATTTTATTGGTATATATCCTTTAGTAATTCTATTAAATACAATTTGAAATTGGTAAATTTTATAATTTCTAGTCACTTTGTTTGCCTTTACGTTTGAATAATAATTTGTTGAGCTGGGAAAGTCAAAAGATATTTTTCTCAGAACTTAAAAGATACCACTCCATTTTCTTCTTGTATCTAGTGTTACTAGTGATATATCTGATTTCAGTCTGACACCTGATAGTTTGTAGATAATTTTTGGTTGTTAGTTGACAGTCAACAAGATTCTGAGAAGTTTTCTCCAACTTTATATAGTAGGAAAGTGTTCAAACAAATAGGAAACTTGAAAGAATGGTGTAGGGAATACTCAGGTACTTGCCACCAAGATGAGCAGTTAGCCATATTTGCTTGATAGCCCCCTCTCTATATGTATGTACATTCTTTTATTTAACCATTTGAAAATAAGTTGCAGCCATAATGGGATTTCACCTCTAATTATTCAGCATACTTCTCTAAAGAATAAGAACAATCTTCTATTTGCCATAATCCTCTTAACACATCTAGGAAAATTAATACTTATTATTTTATATTAATATTTTATATTTTCTTCTCTTCTACATTTTATAATTTTTCGTTGATGCTTTGATATTTTACTTTTACGTATACTAAAGTTGGAGCTTTCTATATGATTTTTTAAGCTACTCTGCTTAGCACTTAAGCAAGCTCTTTCAACCTTACACCAAGTCTTTTTCAGTTCCAGGACATTTTCTTCTTTCATTTTCTTTTATTTATTTTATGAAGCACCCCATCCCTTTGTTCTCTGTGCTGTCTTCCTCTGGAACTGCTTCTGGAACTTCTGGATGTACATGCTATGTCTCTTATTCTTTGTTCATTTTACTGTTTATCCAATCTCTAGAGTATTTTTTTAAAACTAATGATCAATTTTTAAATTTTGTAGATCTCTATTTGAGTTTTAATGGATACAATATCTTCCTGAACCTCTCTGGGGGGAAGGCGTCTCCATTTATACATTTTCTAAAGTTTCATTTAGTTCACCTCCATTAGCTCTGTTACTCTATAGTTTTTCCTCAGATGTATTGTGATTACTGGTTGTGTGTTCATCTTTATTTGCACTTCCCTGCTAGCCATCTGTGGACATAGTATGTTTTTACTACAATCTTCCTCTTTTGATTATGAGGAAGGGATGCAATGTGCTGACAGATGGAGTGGCTGGTAGCCAGTTTTCTTTATATGGGGATTTTCCCATTCTTTTTTTTTTTCTTTCTTGAGGAAGATTGACCCTGTGCTAACATCTGTTGCCAATCTTCCTCTTTTTCTTTTTTCTCTCCAAAGTCCCAGTACATAGTTGAGTATCACAGTTGTAGAGTTGTAGCTCTTCTATGTGGGACGCCACCTCAGCATGGCTTGATGAGCGGTGAGTAGGTCAGCGCCCAGGATCCAAACTGGTAAACCCCGGGCTGCCGAAGCAGAACACGTGAACTTAACCACTATGCCACTGGGCCGGCCCCCCCATTCTTCTTGTTTTGCCAACATGGCAAACTAATTCTTAGCAGAAGGCCTCGCTACTCTTTCTTGCCAGGCATAGATACTACTGCTGTCTGCTCAAATGGCATAGGTCATCTCCATGGGTTACTGGGGCTAGAACCCTAAGGAGCGTGTAGATGCCTCTAAGGATTAGCCTCCTGAGGAAGCAATTATCCATCAATTCCTGACCCCCATTGGTTGAGGGTTCCCCAACAGGTTACCAATGATCCTGAGCTTCTTGACTGCAAATGTTTGCATGCAGTATAGTCTTCTTTGTCCTATACTGCAACAATGAGAAGCCCTGGGCAGAAAGCATGGGCACTTGAGGTGTTAGTTATGATAGTATGACATAAGACAAAGTCTTCACAGAGCTGTTTGCCATAGACATGGCTGAAATCAAGAGTGAGACTGAGAAGGTGTAAGGCAGCCACTGTTGGCATCTTATACAAGAAACGAGGTAGGAAATTTCAGGCAAAAGATATTAGAGAGACTCCTTCCAGTTATGATTCCTATGAAACACAAGAGAAGCTTAATAAAAGCAAAGACAGGTCCTGTTTGCAGTTACCTGTCACCTGCCTTTACAAGGACAATAACATATCCAAATGAACCTCAGGTGACACCAGTTCTCACAACACTTCAAACTTGATTCAAAGGAATACATTTTAGACCAATATATATGAATAACACCCAAAACTCTCTTCTCATTGCCACTTTTTGGCATTGCCTCCTAATTTCAGAATCCACCCAACACTGTAATAATTCACAACATGGCCATGAGAAAGTGGGCTATCATTAGGAGATATGAAAGCAACTAGTGACACATGCTGTCTTCACCTACAGCAGAGATGTCTGTCCTTGGAAATCCCCCATAGTTTCTTTTAGCTCTTTACTCCCTGTGATTTTTAGCATCTTCCCACTACTGAAGAACTTGGACTTTACCAGACATCTCTGAACAGGTTTATAACTTTTCAATCATTATTATATCCAATGTATGCCAAAATTATGTGTACTATATATATCCACTAGGGGAAATTGTTCTCTGACGAAAACGATGGGTGAACTTTCACTGAATAACTTCATTTTATAGAAAAATTAAAAAAACCAGAAAGCTGGTATGTTATTGAATCCTGGAGAACAAAAGGGGAAAAGGATATCAGTGGAGATTTACCTCTAACTCCCACTGTTTATGGAAATCTTTCACAATAAAATTTCTACTGGATATTCCCATTTTAAAGCTTCCATTTCAAAAAAAAAAAGGAAAAAGTTATCACACACATGAGTGAAAGCAACAAGGAGAGAAACAGTTTTAAGAATCTGGGAAATATCATCTGTTCCGGTTGCTGCAGCAGCATCAAGTTTGAGGCAGGGGGTTCATAGCTGAAAGGGTAGGCAAGGGTTAGATCATGCAGCAGTATCACAGTAAGTTGCCCAGACATTATTCTATAGACGACTATTGAAGGATATTAAACAGGAAAATGTTGTAATCAGTCTTCATCTAAGAAGAGTGATTGAAAGCTTTGTGGAGAATGAATATGAAGGGACAAAACCAGCCACAGAGAGAATATTTAGGCATCTTTTGCATCTCCAAGAGGGTTATGATGGCAGACTGATGCCTAGCAGTTATAGTGTAGATGGAGAAGAGGCTTCCAGGCACCAGAATATTTGAGATATAGTTAATGACTAAGTTAAGGGTGTGATATAAACAGTGAGGGAGCAGGGAGCTAAAAGGTATACTAGATCCAAGCCTGAGTTAAGGTGGCTGTTGTATAGCCAGTGGATATTGGGTATATAGAAGGCTTTAGGGAAGGGATGCAAGGTAGTGGGAAGAGATTAGTTTTAGAAATATTTGATTTAGGTTCCTTTCAAAAACTAATAATTGGGTCCAGATAGCTAGTGAAAATATTTTTTCAAATCTCAAGAAGGAAAGGGAATTGAGTTGAAAATATACATTTGGAAGTCAAAAGCATACTGATGATAGTTAAAAATGATATAAGATGAGTTAATTTTACATAATTTTTGTCTATGATTAAGACAGGAAACTGAGAAAAAATATCCAAAATTAAAAACTGTGTGAAAGAAAGAGATTGCAGTTATAAAAGTAGGAACAGAAGTAAGAAAATTGTGTGTTTTGGAAAACAAGGACATAACAAATTTTTAAAAGAATGGGGTGAACAGTGCCAAATGTCAAGGGCTAGGTGGTTGGCCATCACTTGAGTAGGGAGAACTTAGACCAGAGGAAATAAGGTAAAAATGGATTGGAGGTAAATAAATTTGTAAATAAGGTGGAAAGTTCAGAATGAAAAAACAAACAAACAAACCACTAAAAGCTTTAAGCAAAGTCTAAGTAGAAGGTAACATTGAGAAGATGTGTGAGAACAAGAAGGTAGGAGACTGGAAGTTGGATTGTGAATTTAATGGCAAAGAAGTAATGGTTTATATTTAGAAGAGTCATTGCATGGAATGGAAGGGAAAACTCACCTTAGCTAATGAAGTGCAGATAGGAGGCGCCAATGGCTTGTGAAGCCGGAGCCTTGAAATTTGGTTTCATCAGTTTGCAGGATCCTACAACTTTCTCCAGCAGGGCTCAGTCCCTGATAGAGTAGGAGAAAAAGTGGATCATTCCTTGTCTTTTATCCAAGGGTCAGGTAATATGCAGAGCGCGTGTAGCAGGAGGATAGGATATAAGTAAACTGAGGTACTGGTGAGACGGTAGAGAGAAGCTCAATCATGAGGTTCAGGGTAGGGAGTAAAGCTACTGGTGAGAGGGCACATATACTTGGGTGAGGGGAGATGAGGAACTAAGGAGGGGGGGACTCTGCGGTAAAGATGAGATTGTTTGAGAAGTGGAAGGTCAGGAGGTTGTGATGAGTGTGGGATATTGGAATCTATGATTTCTGAGGCCTAAACACATTCTTGAGGCCATAACTGAACCAGACTGGTCTTTGGGCTTAAGGATAGAAGATAAAGACCTAAAAGATTATTTCTATCACATTTAACTATCTCTTCATCAATGCCCAAGATCAATGCTGGGGGATGAAGGAGCACAGTGGTTATCAATTCACAATTTTTCTGATTCCTGCCCCTTTTATCTTATCATTTAAGGGAAATCTGGTTAAAAACAACCATTAATGGGAGCCTGAGAAGACCTGACTATGCAGAAGAATGGGAAAGCTAATCTGTTACACATTCCCTCAATCACCACCCAGACATATGTGATTATGAGCAGTCGCTGGTGGGAATATTTGCAAGGTGGGAATATTGTACCACAGGAAATATCATATTATATACTTATTTCAGTATATTTTAACAAAATGCTATGTGATGGAATAATCTGATACTAGGTGTAATGTTTAAAGATACGTCAAAGAGAGGATGACTTAGCCTAGAGGTTTTGAAACACTATGGAAAAATGGAAATCTTGGGCTGTTCTCATTAACTATTGTGGATAACCACTATATTTCCCAATCTGCAAAGTATGCAAATCATGGAATATTCACAAAAAAGCTCTTGGAAAATGGCAACAAGAAAGTAGGTAATCTAAATGATTTTTCTTCCAGAGCGGATTATTAGCGTTTACCTTGGTTTTCCATTATACCCTTAAATAGTATCACCTACAACTCACACAGAAACTAGAGACACTGTACTCCATTTCTCTTTTGGTTGTGTACCTATCATCTTCGAAAACCTCATGAGATTTTTCAACCCAAAAAGCATATGACCTTAGGATCCGGAAGAGTAGAAATTATCGTAGCGTTCTTTTATTCTTGGATCGCTTTATAACATTATTCAGATTTTTCTAGCCTCTTCCTTCAGGATTGGTGCTCTAACCTTAGGGGGAAAATAGGTGAAAGCTTAACAACTAAAATAAGATCCATTGCCAATCTAAGCAACTTTTTAATATATCTTGGATTGGACTGGTGAAATTCAGTAGTTAGCATCATAAACACTTCATTTTCTTTGCTTTACTGATTTAGAGTGTTTATGTACTCTACGAGTTTAAGTTTTTTTTCTTTTAAGTTTACCCTTGTACTTAAATTTTCTATCCAATCAGCAAAGTTTAGCTGAATTGGGCCTAAAATATGCCTTCTGATTGAATGAGGTATCCTCCAAATTACTGACACCAAACTCTGATGCTCAATCAAGAGTGTATACATTGAGGAAAAAGACACTGTTTGACCAGTCAAATGTAAATGTTTAATAATTCAGAAACACAAGAACACAGCTTGCTTTGATTTATTCCACAACTTTCCAGTTCCAACACAGCCTCAGGCAACTATGTAATGGAAGTTCCAGCCAACTTCAAAGTTTTTAAAAAAAATAAATAAATAAGGGAAAATAAAGATTAAAAATAAAAAAGTGAACTGAAATCTTCAGCTTATTAACCATCTCAGGATCACAGAAGAAGGATGGAGATACAAAATTGGCTGTAATGAACCCAAACCAATAAGATGGTAACGGGAACTGATTGGAAAGCTGGTGACAGACTTTTAGAATGCTAGCCTGCATATGTTAGTTAACTCCACACACAATAAATTCCTTTATTTCAGTTTTTCTAACTCCAAAATTTTAGGCTTACTCAGTTTATTTTCCCTGGTTGCCAAAGGACATCTTCATTTACATATCCTGTCCTGTACCTTGAACTCATTGGGACTAAATCTGAATACATCTCTGCCCATCCAATTCCCGAAGACAACTTGATAATATAATTTCCATTCCAAAGGAGGGAGGACATTCAATGAGAGAGGCTGTAAAATGTGTATTTCCCCAATCCCAACTCAGCCAGGTATTTTCTTTGTAGAACCCCAGGGTCATTCAATGAGACAGAGCTATTGGGCACAGTGAGCACTGAAGCAGACATGTGATTTCTGAAGGAAGATCCTCCCCTAGACTAATCCAGAAAGGGAGAGAGAGCTCTAATGTTTCTCTTGTGGTTCTGTTCCGCTTTACTGCACCTTGTAATAAACGCTCTGGTCAAAGACCGAGTTCTGATGAAGTGGCACAAAACTGCACGTCATCCCACAGCCTCAGAAAGGAGATCTCACTGTTTTTATTTTGAGCATGCCATAACATGGGATCCCATCACAGTCTCTGAGAATTGAAATATAACAACACACAACTGATGTTTGGATTGCCTATAAACCACAAAAGAATAGCCACAATGCCAGCAACTTTCGTTCTTAGCTCCAGCCAAATGTTCTAAAAGCTATATCCTGGAATTCTAATGTAGAGTATCATTGATTTCTGGGGGGAAAAATGGTTTTAGAAGACAATGCCTGATTAGTTCTAATGCTGCTTGTGGTAATAGAAAGTGCTTTAGATAGGAATTTAGCTTTTTTCTCACCCCAGTAACTAACTGTGCAATTGAGGTCAAATCATTTGGAGCTCTTCATTTAAGAGATGAGAAGATTAATGTTGAATGCAATGAGATTCCTTGTCTGTAAGTGAAAAAATTAAAAGTTTGAATTTCATGATCTATGATCTATGAGACCTTTCTATAATTCTAAACTTTTCCTTTTTGCTTTGGGAGGGGTTCTATCACTGACGTAAAAAAATATTACTTACTTAATACCCTCCGTTTTAAAGACATGTGACTTCTCAGGAAATAATTTTTCTTAATTCATTGGGAAATTAATATTATACTAATTTAAAAAATGATTTCCTTGGCTAATTATCTCTAGAACTGATTGACAAGAGAGGATGTGCAATTCTACTTCCTGGAAGATCTTAGAGACTAGGATATGGGCACTTCTTAATTATCATTGGATAGAGTAATCCAATTCCTAATTAGCTATGGTAATAATGCAGCAGGACTCAGAAATTAGACAATTGTTATTTATCATTTGTTGCCATTGATGTTCAGTAGAACACCCTCCCCTTTCCGCTGGATGATTAAGTGTGGGTCTTGAACAGATGGCTTTATATGTTAAACTCAAATACAGTCATGCACCGCATAACAACGTTTCAGTCAATGATGGACCTCATATATGATTGTGATCCCATAAGATTATAATGGAGCTGAAAAAGTCCTATCACCTAGTAACATCATAGCCATCATTATGTCGTAGTGCAATGCATTACTCATACATTTGTGGTAATGTTGGTGTAAACCTACTGCACTGCCAGTCGTAGAAAAGTATAGTACATACAATTATGTACGGTACATAATACTTGATAATGATAATAAACAACTATGTTACTGGTTTGTGTACTTACTACATTATACTTTTTATCATTATTTTAGAGTGTACTCTTTCTACTTATAAAAAAAGTTTACTGTAAGATAGTATCCTGTGGGGCCGGCCCCGTGGCTTGGTGGTTAAGTGCACGCGCTCCGATGCTGGTGGCCCGGGTTCGGATCCCGGGCGCACACCGAGGCACCACTTCTCCGTCCATCCTGAGGCCGAGTCCCACATACAGCAACTAGAAGGATGTGCAGCTATGACATACAACTATCTACTGGGGCTTTGGGGGGAAAAAATAAATAAATAAAATCTTAAAAAAAAAAAAAGATAGTATCCTGTGTTATGCTGGCAGCAGCCTCACAGATCTTGTGTATACCATGTCTCTTGATTGCGTTATTTTCTCTTGTGCTTGATTTAATCTTGTGTTCTTTTGTCATCATGGCCCCTCAGCATACAAAATCCACTGCTGATGTTGCCAGTAAGAGACCACATCAAGTGATTGACCTGGAAACAAAATTAAAAATGACTAAGGACTACAAAGGTAGAAAATCAGCAATGGTCATTGCTCGCCAGTCGGGGCATGTCCCATTCCACCACAGCTATGGTCTTGAAGAACAAGAACAAAGTGATGGAAGCTGTTAAAGGATCTGCAATGAAACTAACAAAAACTTCCAGAAGGGCCTATATCAGACATGGAGAAACTTCTAATGACGTGGATTGGAGACCATACAGAGGGGTATCCCTCTCAGTACCATGATGATTATGGCTAAAGCAAAAAGTTTGTTTGCGACATTGAAAGAAAAGGCTGGACCCAACTACAGTGCTGAATTTACTCCTAGCTCTGGGTCATTTAAACGGATTCCAGAATCATTATTCATTACATAATGTGAAAGTGAGTGGTGAGTCTGTGAGTGCTGATGTGAAGGCAACTGAAGAATTTTTGGAAACTCTAGGTAAGCTGATTGTGGAGGAAAACTACTTGCCAGAGCAAATACTCAATATCGATGAAAACTCCCTATTCTGGAAATGAATGCCTGAAAGGACTTTCATCCATAAGAAGGCCAAGTCAATGTGAGGTTTCAAGGATTTTAAGGACAAGATAACAATCTTGTTTGGGGGCAATATTGCAGGCTACAAATTGAAATCCTTTGTGATCTGGCACAGTGAGAACCCCAGGGCCTTCCAGCATATCGGTAAGCACACACTGCCAGTGTACCATGGGAGAAACAGGAAGTCATGGATGACCCAGCTCCTCTTCCAAGATGCTCTCCTGAATTGCTATGCCAGCGAAATGAAGAAGTACTCTTTGGAGAATAACATACTTTCCAAGATTTTGCTTATTGTTGCTAATAACAATAATATGTTGGACATCCTCCTTTTATCGGTGATCTTCATCACAATATCAAAGCGGTATTTCTCCCTCCCAACACCACCTCTTTGATCCAACCAATGAATCAAGGAGTTATAGCAGCTTTTAAGGCCTACTACCTGAACCTTGCTTGGGCATGGGGTGATGTTACCAAGGACTATATGAATGGCATCTGGAAGAAGACACTCAAGAGGTTCATTCATGACTTCAAAGGATTTGCCAAGGATGAGGAGTTTGCAAAAATCCACAAGGCTGTGGTTGAGATGGCAAACAACTTTAACCTGAGTGTGGATGAGGATGACATTGAGGAGCACCTGGAGGTGGTTCCTGAGGAAATGACTAGTGGGGAGTTGTTGGAACTGGAACAGGAAGGCATAGCTGAAGAAGAGGCAAGAGAAAAGGAAACTGCAGGAGAAGAAAAAGAAGAAGAACCGCCAAGAAAATTCACAGTGAAGGGATTAGCAGAAGCTTTTGCAGACCTCAACAAGCTCCTTAAAGAGTTTGAAAACATGGACCCCAACACCGAAAGGTTTTCATTAATAGAGAGGAATGTTCATGGTGCATTATCTGCTTACGAGCAAATCTATGATGAAAAAGAGAAACAAACGAAGCAAACCACCATGGACATATTTCTGAAGAGTGACACCTCCTCAAGAAGAGCCTCAGGCAGGTCCTTCAGGAGGCATTCCAGAAGAAGGCATTGTTATCATAGGAGACAACAGCTCCATGCGTGTTATTGCCCCTGAAGACCTTCCAGTGGGACAAGATGTGGAGGTGGAAGACAGCGATACTGATGATCCTGACCCTGTGTAGGCCTACGCTAATGTGTGTGTTTGTGTCTTAGTTTTTAACAAAAAAGTTTAAAAAGTAAAAGAAATTAAAGATTTTGGAAACAGAAAAAAAGCTTATAAAATAAAGATTTAAAGAAAGAAAATATTTTTGTACAGCTGTACAATGTGTTTGTGTTTTAAGCTAAGTGTTATTACAACAAAGTCAAAAAGTCTATAAAGTAAAAAAGTTATAGTAAGCTAAGCTTAATTTATTATTGAAGAAAGAAAAATTTTTTTTAACTTTGGTATAACCTAAGTATAGTGTTTATAAAGTTACAGTAGTGTACAGTAACATCCTAAGCCTTCACATTCACTCACCACTCACTCACTCACTCACCCAGAGCAATGTCCAGTCCTGCAGGCTCTGTTCATGGTAGTGCCCTATACAGGTGTACCGTTTCTTATCTTTTATACCGTATTTTTACTGTACCTTTTCTGTGTTTAGATATGTTTAGGTACACAAATAATTATCACTGTGTTACAGTGGCCTACAGTATTCAGTACGGTAACATGCTGTACAAGTTTGTAGCCTGGGAGCCATAGGCTGGCTGTACCATATAGCCCAGGTGTGTAGTAGGCTATACCATCTAGGTTTGTATAAGTACACTCTGTGATGTTTGCACAAAGACGAAATCGCCTAACGACACATTTCTCAGAATGTATCCCAGTCATTAAGCAACAATGACTGTAGTCTCTCAAATAAGACTGAAGTCGTGGGGAGCTCAGGCCTACAACGACATATAATTATCATAGTTCAAAGTGACACTAGGGAGAGATTTCTTCTCCCTGTTGAGAAACTGCTGCCAGATACATGATGGGTGGCAGTGGTGCTTGTAGGTCACCAAGGCTCTCCTCCACAGTGGTTACCAGCCACAGTACTGACCTGGCCTCAGCAACAACTTTGCGCAGCAGGGACCCTACCTGGGTGACTATGTTCCCTGCGTTTCAACAGCGACATCGTGTGGAAGCAACTGTGAAAAAGAATGGCCTCCGCCACTGATGGAATAGGTTTTCTGGTTGTCTTTCAGGATGGGGTAAGCATCCCTGGGAGTTTTGGAGTTCTTGCAGGAAGGAGAATCCTAAGTGGACCAAGTGGACCATCCACGTGGACCATGCTACTATCTGAAAGGGAACCTATACTTTCCTCCTCTTGAAAATGGAGAAGATAGAGGAGTATTCATCTGCTGTCTTCCTTCAGGAATTATCGCCTCACTCAGCGGGGAAAATCAGGATTAATCAATTTAAGGGCTCAGAAAAGTTCAGTATGAATGGCAAAGAAACTAAACTGCATCTCAGATGGACTGTCAGATAATCTCTCTGCAGCAGGGGCCTTAGAGTAGAAGCTGAAAACATGGGCTTTGCCTCCGACCTACCTGGGTTTAAACCCAGTTCTGCCGCTTACTATCTTTGACTTTGGAGAAGTTATTCAGCACTGGGCCTCACTTTTCTTATCTGTAAAATGGGAAGGAAACAACACACCTCATAGGATGAGTCTGAGAATTAAATGCATGAATCTACATAAAGTGAGTAGCCAATGCTGGACCCGGCCCACTGATGTGTGCTGGATGCTATTATTTCTTACCTTTTATAGTGTCTTGCTGCTTACCTTGCTCTGAGGCTCCTTTACTTTCATTAATTCAAGATTCATTCTATAATCTAGTAACCAGATCTTGACTCCTGTCTTATTTCTTCTCTTTTAACTTTATATTTCTGATGTTGCAGCATTAAATTTTTCTTAGTTTTTTTTTTAATAAACAGCCATCGCTAGAGACCTTCTGGTCCGACTGTAATGCAGGATCACAAAGTTAAATACCTACAGGGACCAAACAGGACTATAAATTATTGAAGCAGACAAGATGGGAGATAAGCTGTGCCTGATGTGAGAGTGCGTGCTCCTCTACAGAGAGGGCCCAGGAGACTCAGCTGGCTGTTGGCAGGCGGAATCAAGGCCCAGCGATGTCAGATCTATTTTTCAAGAGAAGCAAGAAATACAGTTTTGTAATGTGGAATTTCCTAATCTTAAACGCTGACCAGTAATACAAATTTTTAAAACATGATAGGCCAATCATAACACATTTGTGGGCCAGAGGCAGGCCGTGTCAGTTGACAACCTCTATGTCACCTTCCTGGGTAAATACAACTTTGGATGAGTGCCACCTAGTGGTAAGAATTATAATTAAGAGACTATAAGTAACTTTTAAATGCTGTTTTACAGTTTATAATTATAATGCTAAGTATAAGTGGTGATTGGCGTCTTCCAATCTTTTCCTAAATAATTAATCATAAATAGTAGTGGGGGTCAGTTAGTTTTGGGATCTTCTTTTATCACAAGCAGTGGCCCTGTACTCTAGTTCACTCTCATACAAAAGTGGCTACAGAAGAGCTGCCCCAGTAATGTACCCATAAGATCACTTACACTCCATCCTACAATTTCTAGGGATTCTATTCTCATAAACTCTGGATCATCTGCTATCTGAAATCACTCTCCCAAGCTGATGTCTTAATTTTTACCTTGTCTAGAACTAGTATAAAGTGGGAGGAAGAGAGGGAAAAGGAAAGAGATGATGGGTAAGGGTGTAAAAACTCAGGCTGTTTACCATCTTGATCCAATTCCTTCTCCTCTGTTTTTCCTGAATACCTGTTTCAGCTTCTGAGGTTATTTTCTTATAAAATCATGATATATTAATTTATTTCTTTGTATCTTAAAATATTCCTTTGCATGTCTATTAGACCCGTGATTATGACCTTTCAATAGATCAAAGGTCATGAAACTATGGCCCATGGGCCAAATATGGCCTACCACCTGTTTTTGTGAATAAAGCTTTATTAGAACATATGTATGCTCATTTGTTTACATATCGTCTATGGCTACTTTCTTACTACAATGGCAGAGTTCAGTAGTTGTGACAGCCCAAAATATTTATCTGGCCCTTTACAGAAAAATTTTGCTGACCCCTGAAGTAGAACATTTTTTTGATTACTGAGTGCATAGTATATATTTTGCCATCCGTTTGCTTGTAATCTTTCTGTATGCTCATGTTTTAAGTGTGTCTCTTTTAAACACAATATTGCTGCATTTTATTTAATCCAACCTTAATTTTTATTTAACTGTAAAATTCAGTTAAACTGATGTATTCATCATTTATTTTTGCTGTCCTGTTTTGTGATTTCTGTTTATTCTGTTTTTCCCCATATGCTCCATTTTTCCCTCCTTTTAAGCTTTTAGAAGATTAAGTTTTATTTAAAAATCTTGTTGCTCCAATAATACTCTGAAAGTTTTATATTCTATTTCTCTTCTTTAAATAAATAGCCTTAAATTTTAAACATACACGTGACTTTGAAAAGTTTGACATTAATCAATATCTTTATCCCTCACCTGAAAAGTACAAATTCTTAGCACACTTAAATACCACATTTCCTCAGATCTAACGTTTCCCTATTTTAGTTCTGACTTATTTTTGTACTCTTTAAATACGTTGTAAATAATAATCATAGTATTTTATGTAATAAATTCCTGTTTATATTTACCCTGATGCTTGTCAGTTCCTTTATTTGTCACTGTTTCTTGCTTCACAGTTCTTCCTTTAGGTTGCATTTTCTTCTTCTGGAAGCACATCTTTTAAAAGATGTCTCAGTGAAGTTCTACCATATAAGAATATGGAGTTTCAGAAGGGAAGGAGACAAAGGGTGGGGAAGAAGCAATATTTGAAAAGATAATCTTTCAAGAATTTTCCAAATCTGACCAAAGATAATAACTAATAGGTTCAAGAAGTATATAAAGTCCAAGTAGGGTAAATACAATGAGAACTGCACTTTGGCACATCAGAGTCAAGCTGCTGGAAATGAAAGACAAAAAGAAAATATTAAAAGTATACGAAGAAAAAAAACACTTTACCTTCAAACCAGTAACGATAAGACAGAGCTAATTTTTTAACAGAAATGATGGAAGCCAAAAGACAATATAATGACATATTTAATTATGAAAGAAAATAACTGCCAGTTTAGAATTCTCTACTAAGTGAAAATATACTTCATAATTGAAAGTGAAATCGAGTTTCCAGATGAACAAAAACAGAGAGGATTCACTATCAGCAAATATTACAGTAAATACCACAGGGGGTACTTCAGGCGGAAGGAAAATGATCCCTGACAGAAAAACAAATATGCAAGAAGGAAAAATATCACTGGTATTGGGAAATACATGTATAAATATAAGACAATGTTTACAATAAGAAATAAAACATTTTATGATGTTTACATCTCTGTAGAATTAAAATGCATGACAACAATAACATAAAAAGTCAGGAGGGGCTAAAAGAAGTTAAAAAATCACAACTTTTCCTCATTGATTGTTAAATAGAAACTACCATTATATGAGAGGATGATAAGTCAGGGGTGCAAAGGGTGCATATTGTAATCCCTGGGGTAGCTATATATATATGTATAGACAAATAGAGAGATATATAGATAGAGATATATAGTATAACTATATCTATCTATATATGTATAACTTTATATCTATATGTAAATATAATTAGATATATAAAATATATACATCTATATATCTATATATCTCACAAGTTAATAGAAGGAAAGTTAGAATAATAAAATAGTTGATCAATGAAACATAAAACAAGTTGTACAAATAGAATAACCTATGGTAAGGTGGTGGCTATAAAAGCAATAATATTAATAATTGTATTACAAATACACTAAATATTCAAATTAAAAGACAAAGATTTTTGGGCTGAATAAGAAAACAACACATAACTGTATGCTCCTTACAAGGCACAAATTTTAAATGTAACTGCTAAAAAGACTGCAACAGGATAGAAAAAGATATTCCATGTATAGCTCTACTAATATCAGGTAAAGTGGACTTTAGGGCAAGAAATATTACTAGAGTCAAAGAGAGACATTTGATTTTGCTAAACAGGTAAATCTACCAGAGAGAAAACAGTTCAAAAGTTGTATGTATCTGATAACTAATAGCTTTCAAAATAAAAATTGACATAATTTAAAGGAGAAAAAACAAATTCATAGTTACAGTATTGAACTTAAACACACCTCTCTCAATAGCTGATAGACCAACCTTAAAAAAATCAGTAAGCATAAAAATATCTGAAAACATGATTAACCATATTGACCAACTGATAGATGGAGAAATCTGCGCCCAACAATGATAGTATGCACATTCTTTTCAGGAGCGTACAGAACAATGATCAAAACTGGTCATGTGCTGGGCCATAAAAAAAATATCAACAAAATACAAAGGATTTAAATCATTCAGAGGATGTTCCCCTTCCACACTGCAAGTAATCTAAGAAATCGATAACAAAAGATAACTGTAAAATCCTCAAATATTTAGAAATTCAATAACATAATTATAAATAACCTTTTAGTAAAAGAAGAAATCCAAATGGAAATCAGACAATATTTTGAAGTAAATCTTAATGAAAATATCAAAATTTATGGGATACAGATAAAGGTGAGTTTAGAGGGAAATGTATAGCTTTAAATGTATATATTAGAAAAGCAGAATGGCTGAAAACAAGCTAAGTATCTATCTCAAGAATGTAGAAAATGAACAACAAGTTAAACTCACTTTTAATTAATTAGAAAATAAGTTTACAATAGAGAAAATAAACCAAAAGTTTGTTCTATGAAAAGACTAGTAAAGTTGATAAGCTTTGTAAGACTGATATGAAAAAAAAGAGAAAGGCGGAAGTTATCAATATCAAGAATGAGAAAGAATGAAAGTAGGTCCACCACTAAACAATCTTTGTATACCGATCTGTCCTTTGAATAACACTCCAGCATCTTGTTGTTATAACTTTAAAAGTCTTGAATAAAAGTAGAACAATTTATCTCAACAGTTTCTTCAAGGTTGCTTTGACTGTTCTTGAATCTTTACATTTTCATAAATTTTAGAAACAGCTTATAAAATTTCACAAAATACCTTTGGAATATTGACTAGGATTATATAAATATATGGATCAACTTGGGTAGAAATGGCAAAGTTGTAAAGTATTGAGCTTTCCAATCCATTAATATGGTGTACCCTTAATTTATTTAGGTTTTATCTATTTTCTCTAAATAATGTTTTTCTCTGTAGCAATATTGCATAATATTCAGAATATTTACTTTTAGGTATTTGATATTTTTAATTATATTTCAAATTGTATGTTTTCAAAAATTTCATCTTCTATTTGTTGTTGATATATAGAAACATAGATAGTTTTTAAATAGGGATGTGACATAATCACATTTGACCTTTAGAAAAGAACATTGTTAACAATGTGGAAAGTGCATTAGAAGAGGAGCAAGAAAATTTAGTAGGCTTCCGCATAATACACATAATGTAGACTAAAATAAAAATTGTATCAATGGGAAAAAAGTTGTTAAAAGAGATATTTATAACTTGGTGTGACTCTTGGATGTGTGCTGAGGGAAAGGAAAGAATTAATGATTACTTTAACATCTGGAGGAATTATAGCATTATTCACAAAGATGGAAGAAGAAAAATTGGGGCTTCAATGGAGAGAGCCAGGCCTAAAACTTAACTCATTGAGTTTAAAATGCTCGTGGAACATCTAGGTAAAGCTATCCAGTATATAGTTGGATTTAATATGAGTATGAAGTTTAGGAGCGAGATCTTGGCTTACGTTATAATGTAAGTGGTAGGTACAGATACAGAGGTTCAAGAGATTACTTAGGAAGTGTGTAGGAAGAGAAAGAAACTGTCAGATGTAGAACCATGTATATATCAATATTTAAGAGATCGGCAGATAAGTGTGAGGAGAAGACTAAGGGATAGGATAAAGAAGTAGGAAGAAATTAAGAAAGAAAAATAAAAGCCAAGGAAAAGGGAAGATGAGTGTGAAACATTGCAGAAATCTAGTTACAGAAGAGTTGAAAAGTTTTAAGAATCTTTTGAATTTATCACAAAGTCATAATGACCTGGGAGAACATTTCTAGTATCTCAGAAGTGAAAGCCAGACAGTGATTCTTAGTCTACTCTGCAACCCACAATGAACAATGCTTTCAAAGAAATTCATTGTGAAGGGGCAAAGAAAGATGGAATAAAAATCAGAGGAGGGAAGAGTCAAGAGTTATTTTTAATGAGTGAAAAGTAGTAAGCATGCAAAAAAAAATGGTATATCACTGGTTCTCAAAATTTAACATGTATAAGTATTGTCAAGGACACTCAGATAAAGGAGATTCCTGAGTTCTGCCTTACAGAGCTGCTGACTTAGTAGGTCTGAGGGGGAGCACTGGAGTCTGTGGTTTTAACCAAGTACCCAAGGTGAGTGTGAGGTAGGTATTGGAAAGACCACAGTTTTAGAAATACTGCAGTAAAGGGAAAATAAACAAGGATAAAAGTGATAAAACCTGGTTCATAGCAGCGTGGAAGGGGATGGGGTCCAGAGAATAGGTGGTAGAATAAGCACTATAAAGGAAGAATACAATTACCCCACTGTGATAAGAGGAAAGGAGCAAGATATACATGCACATGTTTGTAGTAAGCAAACAAAGATGAGTGAGTTTCATTCTCAATGTTTCTTTAATTTTCTTTAAAATAAGCAACAAAATCATTTATTAAGAATAGTGGGCAAGACTGAGGAGTAGAGACATGAGGGAATAATTTTTAAATGGATGTTTTTAGGAAATGGTGAAGAGATGGTCATGAATGTGAAAGCATTGCTGAGCAGCTAAGGCCTGGGTGAAATGCTTTGTGATCTAGGCTGGACTCTATAAACATTTCTCCTAGCCAGCTGGCACAATGTTAGGCCTTATCAGGAGAAGGTACTGGAGGGACACTGTAAGAGGAAGGGCTTCTCGTCATAGTGGTACTTTCCCTCTTGATCCTGTGGTGCAGCTGACAGAGGGTGGCTTACTTGCCAGGGGACTTCCTGGACTTGGGCAGCTTCCCTGTCACTGGTGTGCTGGAGAACAGTGATGCATACCCCAGTGGGTGGCTTCCTGGCAATCTAGTCAGTGCTTGGGGTGGGGTGGGGTGATCTCCCCAGTTTGTTCCTTTCTTGAGTTTTCTCCCACAGTCCGAGAGCTAGTAGCTGCTCCTTACATCTGCTTATTCTTTAGAGTTCTCTTTACTTCTCTTTGTGTAGTTAATCCCGTTACTAATCAATAGTTATTTATGTTAAAATTGCCCTGTTCACATTACTAGTGTGGTTTTACCTTCTTACTTCACCCTGAATGATTACACTAATTAACAATGTTTTCTTTGAAAATAGCACTTTGAATAAGTTAAAATCTACATTCACGGAAGGTTGAATGATGAGATAAATTATTTGTGGGTAAGATGAGGCAGGGAATTTGGTTAACTTGATTGATTTCTCCCTACACTCAGTGACAAAGATTGGTTTATTTGAGTGTAAAGACGACTGGTTCACTGAGAATGAAAGTAAAGAATGAAATTAACTATTGAATGTTCACATAAGAAATTGGAGAGCCATTATTGTGGCAAATAGTTTTGTAAAAGTGCAGTGTTATACATGGATTTTCTTCCCATGTTAACAACGAGAGAGCATCTATAGAAATTTGCCCCTTTCCTGCTTACTTGAAAGTTCACAGGATATATGTTTTGATAAATTGTATTTAGCTAGATTGTTCTTATATGTTAACAAAATATAATTCTCTGCGATGCCACATCCTTAATTTTGAGGATAGTATTTGTGGCACATATCAACTCTACTTGTAATTCATGACTGCCATGGGGAAGAAATATTCTTATTTAAAGAAAAATATGATTTAAATACTTGTTATTTTCTATCATTAGGAAAACAAAAAGTGAGGGTTCATGCTTTGTTATATGCATTATCAGCTTTTTGCTGGCCATAGATGAGTCCTTTATTCATTCAACAAACATTTACTGATCTCTGAATAACACACAGGTCACCATTAGGTGCCAGGGATACAGAGGTGCATAAGTCATGATCCCTGCCCCATCTTGAGGAAATCTAAAAAACAACAATTACCTTTCTTTCATGTATTCTAAAATTCACACTTTTTCCCACATCTTAACATTTAGTATCTAAAATTAGCAGCCCTTGGCCATGCCAGCCACCTACTTGATGGCATCTTATCACTTATAGTTACTGAGGGCGGGGCTACAATTGGGAAGTGATTGTCATTGCCTGCACATGGGTGAACTTGGTCGTAGCAGTTCACGTTGTCACTTCAATAATGCATCACTGGTCAAAAGCCTTGGCCCTAGGGGGAAGAAAATTCATAGACAGAGTAGAGTCCCTCAAAGGAACATGAAACAAGAAAAGTATTTGTCTAACCAAAAAGAGATTCCTCCAGGGTTAATGGCAAGAGAGAAAGTGAAGTGAATACCTACCAAGTATGAAATTGATGGGTAGGAGCGCTACATTACTGACCAAGTATGCTACTTCTTGTTTTATTTTGTGAACATGTACTGGAAGAGTTCAAGGAAAAGGTCAGAAATAAGTATAGCAACTTTGTTGCTATTTCTGATAGTATGACTGGACAACTGCACCTCTGAACATTTTTGTCCACAACTATTTTAAGGCTCATTAAAAAGTAATGTGAGACTTAATTGTTTGAAAACCTTCCATCAACTTCTGGTAGGCTTTTTAATGTCAACACCAAAGCTTGAAGAGTAAATGTTAGTAGCCTGGAGAAAAGCCTGGAGACAAGAGTGGACACTCTTTTTAATACATGATGTAGCAACATACCTCCTGATGCCCCCAAGGCAATATTATGGGGGAGAAGATGGACATCAACACCTGTGATTCAGAAGAATTGAAGTCTTAATGGGAAGAAGTTTTAAGAATGGTAAGCAAGTTATTTTATTAACATTTTTCTTTTAATGTAAGCATGAGAGTTACATATGATAAAAATTTAAGCTAAATATGTCTAAAAGAGCTCTTTCAATAAATGTGAAATAAAAACATAAGATATGATTTAATTGGCAATGTTTTCCTTTCTAATGGTATATAAAACAATGATGCATTTTACAATTGATAGCATCATAGATTCAGTAAAATGTGGTTCATAAAATTTGACACATAAAGTGATGACGTGCTTCTTCTTTGCTATGGACTTGGAACCTGTTACCACATATTACTAAACATCAATTAACCTTTAACCTTTGGAAGGGACTAGGTAATTATTTTACGAGTGCTCAGTGATGAACTCTGTTCCAAAGTGATCTTCTATTTCCAACCTACCATTTCTTCAGGTATATGATTCCTACATACATGTTCTTAGAAGCAGAGCAGCTAGACTGAGAATCTAGTGTGAAGAGAGTAACAAAATTCTATAATTCACATCATTGGTAGAATTTTCTGGAACTTTTTTGGTAAATTTGTCACAATTCTATGCAACACTTTTAAGTCCCACTTCTGTTAAGTTCTACCCCATGCCTCATTCCTTGAATAGTGAGCATGGATTTAGAGGAAGAGAGAGAGAGTCTATTTTGTAGACTATACCCTGTGAATAGGATTAGGTCTGTTCATAATTATGTAGCTGTCCCCATTTGAAGTGGCAAAAAGGAAGATTTCAATGATGCTTATAGGATATCTATGACATAATGAATACCTATAGTTGCAGTACAAGATAAGTTGTATAGCAGAACATTTCCTTTGGACCCAACAGTATGGCTTATCTTAGAAGAAAGGCTCAGGGCAAAAACCTAACAGTTTTGGTTTTCTACAGTCTCAACCTAATGTTTTACTCTTCTGTCCTTGCTTATTTTATCCTCATTAGGTTCACACAGAGTTTAAATTTATTCCCCACCCAAAAACCCACAGGAATCAAGCAAATGTGTTTTGATGGATTTCTGAAATTTCCTTTCAGAACCAGATGTTGGACAGCAGCCATCTTAGTAAAAATACTTGCTAGATGAGGCAGGTTAAAAGGGGAAAGAAATCTGAAGAAGAAATCAATTGGGAAAAAATATATTCAGCATATCCACAAAGAAGAAATTTAATTAGTTACTAGATATTAATACCTCAAAGGTTTAAAGTCTATAATCCCTGGAAGTGACTGACTTCCACTCACCATGGCCAACCTGGCTATAGCCACTGCTGAGTACCCAATAGGCCAGCAACAGACCAACACTCAGTCCCCAATATAACACCATGCCCCAGGTTGACTTTGCTTTGGGGAAAAGGAAATAATCAGATTTTTCAAAGATTATTGGACACTGCCTCTGAACTGACACTAATTCAGAAAAACACAAAATGTCACTATGGTCTACCAGTCAGAGTAGGGGTTTCTGGAGGTCAAGTGATCAGTGGAGTTTTGGCTCAGGTCCTTGAACTCATCCTGTGGTTATTTCTCCAGCTCCAGAAAGCATAATTGGAGTAGTAGACATCCTTAGCAAGTAGCAGAATCCCCAGCAGTTCTGAAATGTTAGTGGTATCAAAATTGCCTGGAGGGCTTGTTCAAACACTGCTTGCTGTTTCTGATTCAGTAGTTCAGGGGTATGATTCAAAAATTTACATTTCTAACTAGTTCCCAAATGATGCTGCTGCTGCTAATAAAGGTGCGATTCTTTGAGAGCCACTGATTTAAGCCATGGTAATGATTAGAAATTTTGCTTTTGTGTTGATTTCTTGCTGTAAGTCTCTGAGACCACAGAGATGATATATGGAAAACAAAGGTGTTGTGAGGGTATAGATGGATCAGTATAAGTATCCGGCCAATATAAATGATGAGACGATTTGGGTACTATATCTATAGACACAAAACCAGTGAGAGAAATCTGCTCAATTCAGGAATTATGGTTTAAATTTTGCTGTTAAGAGAGCTCTTATTAAGTTTGAAATAAATATGACTTCTTTCAGCTGTTTCATTCTCTTCTGCAACATGAATTTCCTCTAAAATCAGATGAACTAGAAATGGAAGTTTTAAAAATAGTAAATTGTAAAATATTTTGAATGTTTGATAAAGAACTATGTGTTAGTTTCCTAGGGCTGCCAATAACAAATTACCACAAACTGGTTGGCTTAAAACAACAGAAATTTATTCTCTCACAGTTTTGAAGGCCAGAAGTCTGAAATCAATGTGTTAGCAGGGCCACACTCCTTCTGAAGGCTCTAGGGAAAAATCCTTGCTTATCTCTTTAGCTCCTGGGGGCTCCAGGCATTCCTTGGCTTGTGGCAGCATAACTCTAATCTCTGCTTCTGTCTTCACATGACATTCTTCTCTCTTTGTGTCTGAGTCTTCTCTTCTTGTAAGGAAACTTGTCATTAGGTTTAGAGCCCATCCAGTTAATCCAGGATGACCTCATCCTTCACTTAATTACATTCGCAAAGACCATTTTTCCGAATAAGGTCACTTTCATGAGTTTTGAGGGTTGGGGTTTAAACATATAATTTTAGAGACTGCAAAAACTTGTGTGGTACATTGTCTGCAAAGTTTGCTATCAGTGATTATTCCCATCCCAGTGAAAAGGGAGTCTCTTTCTCCTCTCCTTGAATTTAGGCTGGCTCTTTTACTTGATCAGCCAAATGTGGCAGAAATTATTTTGTATGACTTATGGACATAGGCCTTAAGAAGCTTTGCAGCATCCATTTTTACCCTTTTGGATACAAGCTATGATGTAACAAAAAGTCAAATACGCTATGAGAGAGAGAAGCCATATGGACAGAGAGAGGCACTGGAGGAAGAGAGGTTACAAACAGAGAAAGAGAGAGATGGCCAGTTCAAACCCTTCCCTTCCAGCCATCCCAGTTGGAATCATATGAGTTAAGCCCTAGCTGAGCTGCCCTTGTCAAAATTACATGGAGCCAAGGAGAGCTATCGCTGCCGAACCCTGCTCAAGTTGCAGAATTATGAACAAATAAATAATTGTTTTTAACCACCACAATGTTTTGGGGGGTTCTTTGATACGTGGCAGCAGATAATTGAAACAGTTTATTTTAAATTTAAACAGTCAATACACATATAGTACTTACTTAATAAAACTGGTATTTCTTAGGATATAGAGAAAAATTAAATCCCCTTATTCTAAGAAAATTCATTCTACTTTTTATTGTTAATAACTTTTCCATAAGTATCAAATGACTGTCTTCTGATTTTCTAGTTATTTCTACCAAAGTTATTTTGCCATGAGCTGAAATGGTAACACTTGAAAGGGTCAGGAAATACCTTGTGGGGAAGGGGCAGTTGTCAGACAGGGGAGAATGTTATTATTCCTTTCTACCTTTTTCCTTTTGCTGTGAGTGGCTAAATGACGGCAAATATATTGGAGATAGAGAAGTACATTAAAATAAAATTGTAAAGACATTTAGCCCAATTTAAAACATTGAATTTCAATCCAAGGGATTTTGACTGAGCAGTAAAAAGTCATTTCATGTGACAAATTTTCAAAATATGTTAGGAAAATTGAAGTCTTTCACTTTCAGATTGGCATTCAATGTCTTCCCACTGCACACCAAGTAATCTGTATATGTCAGCTTTCTCTGTACATCAGTATCGGAGAATGGAGGTGAGGGTACCCAGTGGGAGGCTGACGCAGTGATCAAATACTAGGATAGAGATACAACTGTAAATGAGATAGCCAATGAAGAACCAATGGACCACAACTTCCTGCACATTTTTCCATTAAGATGGGTTTCCTGTTGCTCACAGGCATTGTGAGCAGCAATCCTTGATGATGATGGAGAATAGCAATAGAGGCTGCAGATGTAGGAAGCCAGTTAAGGAATCAGCTATAAAGGGTAGTTTTAATCATATTGAATTTAAGGTGTCATCTAAATGTTAAAAGATGCTTATGAAAGGAGAGGGGCAAAAGACGTATGTATAGATTTAGGATCTGTTTTCTATTTAATGCAAAGCAATACAGAAGAGTGGTTTAGAAAATGAGATCTGGAGGACAACTAGGTTCCAATTCTAACTCTAGTATTAAGTAAGTCTGAGACATTAAGAAAGTTACTATGCTGCCCTTGAATCAAGCTTTCTCATCTGTACAATGGAGATAATAAAAGCACCTATCTTCTAGGATTTCTGTGATGATGAAATGGGCCAGTATATCTAAGGCATTTAGAACAGCACCTGGCACATAATACCTGCTGTATAAATGTTAACAACTAACTATGTGCCTGTTCCCTTGCCAATATCCATCCCCCCTTCCTTTTTTGTAACAGAAACCCTGAATTGTTAGGGGCGGCAATATTCTCAGCTAAAAGAAAAACGATATTTCCAATCTCCCTTATAGATATGGCTGGCAAATGATCTATAAATGGAAGTTATTGGCTGTAACTTGAGAAAAATTCTGTAAAAGGGCTTGTCGTAATGCTTTTTCTTTTGCCTTTTCCTACTCCTCCTGTCATGGAATAAAGACATCGTGACTGGAGCTAGAGGATCCCTCTTAGACATGAGAGAAAGATCAAAAGAAGATCAGAACCCTTGATTCTAACATCTTTGTTTTACTGAATCATTCCAGCAAACGTTTGTAAGCCTTGCTAGACTTCTCATTACACAAGAAAAATATAAATCCTTGTGTTTAAGCCATTGTAGACAGATCTCTGTTATTGTCTAACGTAATTCCTAATTGATAAAATCCTATTATTATAAATGAAATTTCCAATTAAGAAATAATTGCTTTAGGAAATTAATGGATCCAAAGGCAGTGTATCATGAAAGCCAAAAACAACAATAAGAAAATAAATGGATCCAAAAGCAATGTGTCATGAAAGCCAAAAAGAACAATATTTCTGAGAGAGGACTTTCCTTAAGTATACTTTGTAGTGCCTTGCTTCTAGGATGTTAGTTGTAATCCCCAGGGTAACCATGAAGGAAATAACTAAAAAATATACAAAAAGGGAAATGGAGAGAGAATCAAAAAGATACACTGAGAAAAAAAATCTAACATAAAATAAGACAGTATTGGAGAATTTGAGTCACACGTAAGACATAAGACATATAGGAAACAAATACCAAGATGGCAAAAGTAAGTCCTTCTTTATCTGTAATCACTTTAAATGTAAATAGATTAAACTCACTAATTAAAAGACAGAGATTGGCAGAGTGGATTTAAAAAAAAAGTATCCCATGGGGCTGGCCCGTTGGTGTAGTGGTTAAGCGCGTGTGCTCCGCTTCAGCGGCCTGGGGTTCGCAGGTTCAGATCCCAGGCACGCACCTGGTCACTTGTGAAGCCATGCTGTGGTTGCTTCCCACATAAAGTAGAGTAAGATGAACACAGATGTTAGCCCAGGGCCAATCTTAGCAAAAAGAGGAGGATTGCATTGGATGTTAGCTCAAGGCTGATCTTGCTCACACAAAAAAAGTATGCCTTGTGGTTGAAGATCAAACTATGTGCCATCTATAAAAGACTCACTTTAGATCCAAAGGCACAAGTAAGTTGAAAATGAAAGGATGTAAAAATATATTCTATACAAATAGTACCCAAAAGAAAGCTGGGGTGGCTATTCTAATATTAGATAAAATAGACTTTAATTCAAAAATTGTTACAAGAGATAAATAAGGATATTACCTGTTGATAAAAACATCGGGCCAGCCCTGTGGCTTAGCGGTTAAGTGCGCGTGTTCCGCTGCTGGCGGCCCGGGTTCGGATCCCGGGCGCGCACCAACACACTGCTTCTCCAGCCATGTTGAGGCCACGTCCCACATACAGCAGCTAGAGGGATGTGCAACTATGACATACAACTATCTACTGGGGCTTTGGGGGAAAAAATAAATAAAATTATTAAAAACATCAATTCATCAAGAAGACATAATAATTATAAACATA
Source organism: Ceratotherium simum simum (assembly GCF_057802395.1). Taxonomy (NCBI): domain Eukaryota; kingdom Metazoa; phylum Chordata; class Mammalia; order Perissodactyla; family Rhinocerotidae; genus Ceratotherium; species Ceratotherium simum. Next base: position 16,925,157 of record NC_141900.1, read on the forward strand.
TATGCACCAAACAATAGATCCTCAAAATATATAAAGCAAAAGGACAGAATTGAAAGGAGAAATAGACAGTTTTACAATATTAGTTGGAGACTCCATACCCCACTTTCAATAATGGACAGAAATAATGGATAGAAATATACAATTACAAAACTGACTCAAGAAGAAAGAAATAGAAAATCTAAACAGGCAAATAAGAAATAAAGAGATTGAATGAGTAATCAAACACTTTCCAACAAAGAAGAGCCCAGGACCAGATGGCTTCACTGGTGAATTCTACCAAATATTTAAAGAATTAACACCAATCCTTCTCAAACTCTTCGTAGAAATCTAAGAGAAAGGAACACTTCCTAACTTGTATGAGGCCAACATTATTCTTATACCAAAGCTAGACAAAGATATCACACAAAAAACCTACAGACCAATGATCCTTATGAATATAGATGCCAAAATCAAATATAGTTCCCAAACTATACTAACAAACTGAATTCAACAGCATATTGAAAGGATTATACACCATGACCAAGTAGGATTTATCCCAGGAATGCAAAGGTATTTCAATATAAGAAAATTAGTGTAATATATATTACATTGATATCACAAAGGGAAAAAACTACGTGATCATCTCAATTGATGTGGAAAAAGTATTTATACAATTCAACACTTTTTCATGATAAAAAATATACTCAGAAAACTAGGAATAGAAGGGAAATTCTTCACTATGACAAAGGGCATTTATGAAAAACACACAACTGACATCATGCTCAATGGTGAAAGACTGAAAATTTTCCCCAAGATCAAGAACAAGACAAGAATGCCTGCTTTTACCACTGCTATTCAATATTGTACTGGAAGTTCTATCCAGAAAATTTGGGCAAGAGAAAGAAATACAAGTTATCCAAATTGAAAAATAAGGAGTAAAAGTATATTTGCAGATGACATGCTCCTATAAAGAAAATTTCAAAGAATTCACACAAAAAAAAATAGTAGATTCAGGTTGTTCATTGATAATTTGTAGAAATATAATTCATTTTTATATCTTAAAAAAAAAGTAGAGCTAATTAAAGAATTCAATAAAATTACAGGGTTAAAGATCAAAACAAAAATCAGTTGTATTTCTATAAACCAGCAATGAACAATCTGAAAAGGAAATTAAGAAAACAATTCATTTACGATAGCATCCAAGAAAATAAATTCCTAGGAATAAAATTCCAAGGAGGTGAGAGACTTGTACACTGAAAATGACAACATTGATGAAAGAAATTAAAGACACAAATAAATGGAAAGACATCCCTTGTTCATGTATTGGAAGGCTTAATATTGTTAAGATGGCAATAATACCATAAGCCACCTACATATTCAATGCAACTCCTACCAAATTCCAATGGTCTATTTTTTGCAGAAATGGAAAAGCTCGTCCTCAAGTTCATATGTAATTTCAAGGGACTTTCAATAGCCTCAATATTGAAAAAGATTAACAAGAGAAGAGATTATACTTCACAATTGTGAAACTTACTACAAAGCTACAATAATCAAGACAGAGTGGGACTGGCATAAATATGGACATATAGACTGCAGGAATAGAATTAAGAGTCCAGAAAACAACCCAAATATAAGTGGTAAAACAACCTGATATATAAGTTGTAAATATAAGTGGTAAAACTGTAAAACTCTTAAGAGAAAACTTAAAGGTAAATCCTCAGTCCAAACCTTGGATTAGGCAATGGATTCTTTCAACTGACACCAAAGCATAAGCAATAGAAGAAAAAATAGATAAACTGGACCTTATCAAAATTAAAAACTTTTGTGGATCAAAGAATATCATTAAGAAAGTGAAAAGACATCCTACAGAACAGGATAAAATATTTACAAATTATATATCTGATAAGGCCTAGTATCCAGAGTATATAAAAACTCTTATACCTCAACAACAAAAAGATAAGCAACCCAATTTAAAAATATGCAAATGAGGTGAAATGACATTTCTTCAAAAAAGATATACAAATGGTCAACAAGCACATGAAAATGTTTTCGATGTCTTTGATCATTAGGGAAATGCAAATCAAAACCACAACAAAATACCTCTTCACACCCACTAAGATGGCAATAATTAAGAAAAGGGAAAATAAGTGAAGGCAAGGAGGTGGAGAAAATGGAACCCTTGTACGTTGTCAGTGGGGATGTAAGATCGTACAATCACTGTGGAAATCAGTTTGGTGGTTCTTGAAAAAGTTAAACATAGCATTAATATATGATTCCATGAGTCCTCTCCTCAATTCCTCTCCTAGATATACACCCCCCGAAATTGAAAACAGGTACTCAAATGAATATGTATACATGAATGTTCACAGCAGCCCTATTCACAATAGCCAAAAAGTGGAAACAGCCCAAATATCCAGCAATGGGTGAATGGGTAAACAAATTATGGTATATATGTACAATAGAATATTATTCAGCCATGAAAAGGGATGAAGTATGGATACATGCTACAATGTGGATGAACCCCGAAAACATTATGCTAAGTGAAAGAAGGGAAAGAAGCCAAACATAAAGGTTACATATTATATATGATTCCATTTATATGAAATATCCAGAATAGGAAAATCCATAGAGACGGAAAGCAGATTGGCAGTTGCTAGAGACTACAGGAGGGGAAAAGGGGAGTGACTGCTTAATAGGTATGGGATTTTCTTTAGCGGTAATGAAAACGTATTGGGACTAGATAGAGGTGGTTGCTGCACAACATCATGGCTGTACTAAATGCCATTGAATTGTACATTTTAAAATGGTTAATTTTTAAATATATATAATAATTTTCATCTTTGCTGCCTATTCTAATATGCTATTTGATTGCTATAATATGCTATTGGATACATCTAAATAATGCTTTCCTTGGACTGAGGCAGAATGAGTGAATAGAAGACGGAATCAGAAGATTTAGGCTACTTACCTTTCTAAAACCAGACAAGAATCCCAAACAATTGTTGAGCTTTTCCCAACGCTCTTCTACTAGCACAAACCAACATTGTGTACTAAAACAAGCACATCCAGTCCCACCTTGCCAATTCACACCCATTGTTCTTTTTCAACTCCAAAGGTAACACCTCAGAATGATTCCTGATTTTTGTTGTTTGTAGTTCATTCTCTAATCTACTATTTAAGTTGTTCTTTGTAAATGCATAAGCATATTAGGAAACTTAATTGTCATGTGGGAAATTGCTTTGATCCTATGGTAGTCTCCAAGTACACTTTCCCATCCAGTTTCCCCAAAGAAGTGTGTAGACTAAATTAAGAAGCTTGAATCATTCAATTTATTCAGTCAATTTAAAACAGAAAAAGAAGAAAAAGAAGTGGTAAGTTAACATATTAAGTATAATTTGCAAGCAGGGCAGAAAGCCCACACTACCTACATCCTTATTTAAGCAATATTTATATGGCTTGCCTCTCCCTCCACTGCATTAGCATTCTTTGTTGATCTTGGAGTTATGAGGACCAGAATTAAGATTGAGCAGGGGGCTAAGCAGGTGGTAGGTGCCCAGAGTTAACCATACACACAGTTGCTCTAGCAAAGAGGCACAGGGACAAGTATTGGCTACAGCTGTAGTTCACCAGTTAGGCTGATGAGCAGCTAAACATTTTATTTGTACTTCTTGGTTTGACCGGTGGGTGTCAACAATCAGTGATCAATATAAGATCTCATGAATAATTGAGTGCTTAATATGTCTTATGTATTAGTGTATCACAAACATTAGGTGCCTCTTGGTCCTTCAATCCCTACTTACTTTATCTATGGTCTACCATGTCTCACAGGTCAATAACTTGCTTATCTATGTTAACACATTTAAGGACTTCTGCCCATGTCATAGAAGCCATTTGATTACTTATTATCTATATTTAACACATTTTATCAAACTCACCTATGTCTTAAAACTACTAACTCATGTATAGTTAGTAGTTTTATTCATTCCATTTGTTCTTTTTTTTCATTGAGGAAACATTAGTTTATAACATTATGTAAATTTCAGGTGTACAGCATTATAATTTGACTTTTGTACATACTACGGTGTGCTGACTACCAACAGTCTAATTTCCATCCATCACCATACAATTAACCCCCTTTACCTATTTTGCCCTCCCGCTGCCCCTTCCCCACTGGTAACCACCAATCTGTCCTCTGTATCTATGTGTTTGGTTTTGGTTTGTTTTATTTGTTTGTTTGTGTTTTTTATACTCCACATATGAGTGAGATCATATGGTATCTGTCTTTCTCCATCTGACTTATTTCACTTAGTATAATATCCTCAAGGTCCATCCATGTCATCGCAAATGGCAAGGTTTCATCTTTTTTTATGGCTGTGTAGTATTCCATTCTATATGTATACCACATCTTTATCCATTCATCCGTTTATGGGAATTTAGGTTGTTTCCGAGTCTTGGCTATTGTAAAAAGTGCTGCAATGAACATGGGGATGCATGTATCTTTTTGGATTAGGTTTTCATATTCTTTGGATAAATATCCATAAGTTGAATAGCTGGATCTTATGGTAGTTCTATTCTTAATTTTTTGAGGAATCTCTATACTGTTTTTCATAGTGGCTGCACCAATTTACATTCCCACCAGCAGTATACAAGGGTTCCCTTTTCTCCACATCCTATCCAACACTTGTTATTTCCTGTCTTTTTAATAATAACCATTTTCATGGGCATGAAGTGATATCTCATTGTGGTTTTGATTTGCATTTTCATAATTATTAGTGACATTAAACATCTTTTCATGTGCCTGTTGGCCATCTGTATATCTTCTTTGGAAAAATGTCTGTTCAGATCATCTGCCCCTTTTTTAATGTTTGTTTGTTTTTCTGTTGTTGAGTTGTACAAGTTCTTTATATATTTTGGATATTAACCCCTTATCAGATATATGATTTGCAAATATCTCCTCCCAGTTGGTAGGTTGTCTTTTTTGTTGTTGTTGATGGTTTCCTTTGCAGTGCAGAAGCTTTTTAGTTTGACTTAGTCCCATTTGTTTATTTTTTCTTTTGTTTCCCTTGCCTGAGGAGACATATCCAAAATATGTTGCTATGACTGATGTCAAAGAATGTGCTCCCTATGTTTTTTCTAGTTTCATGATTTCAGATTTTACATTCAACTCTTTAATCCATTTTGAGTTAATTTTTGTGTATGGTTTAAGGTAGTGGTCTAGTTTCATTCTTTTGCATGTGGCTGTCCAGTTTTCCTTTCTCCATTGTATATTTCTGGCTCTTTTGTCAAAAATTAGCTGTCCATAGATGTGCAGGCTTATTTCTGGACTCTCAGTTCTGTTCCATTGATTGGTGTGTCTGTTTTTCTGCCAATACCATGCTGTTTTGATTACTATAGCTTTGTAGTATACTTTGAAATCAGGGAGTGTGATACCTCCAGCTTTGTTCTTTTTTGTTAACATTGCTTTGGCTATTGGGAGTCTTCTGTGATTCCATATAAATTTTAGGATTCCCTGTTCTATTTCTGTGAAAAATGTCATTGGGATTTTGATAGAGATTGCATTGAATCTGTAGATTGCTTTAGGTAATGTGGACATTTTAACTATGTTAATTCTTCTAATTCAAGAGAACAGAATATCTTTCCATTTCTTTGTGTCTTCTTTGATTTCTTTTGACACTGTCTTATAGTTTTCAGTGTACAGGTCTTTCACCTCCTTGGTTAAATTTATTCCTCAGTGTTTTACTCTTTTTGTTGTGACTGTGAATGGGACTGTTTTCTTGATTTCTCTTCCTACTAGTTTGTTATGAGTACATAGAAATGCAACAGATTTTTGTATATTGACTTTCTGCCTTGTTACTTTGTTGTATTCATTTATTATTTCTAATTGTGTTTTTGGTGATTCTTTAGAGTTTACTATATATAAAATCATGTCATCTGCAAACAGTGACAGTTTTACTTCTTCCTTTCCAATTTGGATCTCTTTTATTTCTTTTTATTACCTATTTGTTCTAGCTAGGACTTCCAGTACGATGTTGAATAAGAGTGGGGAGAGTGAGCGTCCTTATCTTGTTCCAGTTCTTAGGGGGATAGCTTTCAGTTTTTTATTGTTGAGTATGATGTTACCTGTGAGTTTGTCATTTTAGCCTTTATTATGCTGAGGTACGTTCCTTCTAATTCCATTTTATTGAGAGTTTTTATCATACATATATGTTGAATCTTGTCAAATGCTTTCTCTGCATCTGTTGAAATGATCATATGATTTTTTTATTTCATTTTGTTAATGTGGCATATCAGGTTAATTGATTTGCAGATGTTGAATCATTCTTGCATTCCTGGAATAAATCCTACTTGATCGTGATATATGATCCTTTTGATGTATGGTTATAGTCAGTTTGCTAATATTTTGTTGAGAATTATTGCATCTATGTCAGTCAGCTATATCAGCCTGTAATTTTCTTGTTTTATGTGTTGTTTTTATCTGGTTTTGGTATCAGGGTAATTTTGGCCTTGTAAAATGAGTTAGGTAGTGTCCCCTCCTCTTCAGTGTTTTGGAAGAGTTTCAGAAGTATAGGTATTAAATCTTCTTTGTAAGCTTACATCTGTTGCCAATCTTCCTCCTTTTTTTTTTTTTTGGCTTGAGGAAGATTAGCCCTGAGCTAACATCTGTACCAATCTTCCTCTATTTTGTATGTCGGTTGCCGCCACAGCATGCCTGACAAGTGGTGTAGGGCATGCCCGGGGTCCGAATCTGCGAACCTGGGCCGCTGAAGCAGAGCATGTCAAACTTAACCACTATGCCATAGGGCCAGCCCCTAAATCTTCTTCAAATGTTTGGTTGAATTCACCAGAGAAGCCATCTGGTCCTGGACTTTTTTTTTGGAAGGTGTTTGATTACTGTTTCAATCTCTTTACTAGTGATTGGTCTATTCAGATTCTCTGTTTCTTTTTTATTCAGTTTTATATTGTTGTGTGAGTCTAAGAATTTATCCATTTCTTCTAGGTTTTCCAATTTCTTGGCAATAGCTTTTCATAGTAGTCTCTTATAACCCTTTGTATGTCTGTATTATCTGTTGTAATTTCTCTTCTTTTGTTTCTGATTTTATTTGTTAGAGCCTTCTCTCTCTTTTGCTTAGTGAGTCCAGCTAAAGGTTTGCCAATTTAGTTTATCTTTCCAAAGAACTAGCTCTTAGTTTCATTGATCTTTTCTATTGTCTTTTTAGTCTCTATTTCACTTATTTCCTCTCTGGTTTTTATTATTTCCTTCCTTCTACTGACTTTGGGCTTTGTTCTTTTTCTAGTTCCTTTAGTTGTAATATTAGATTTTTTATTTGAGATTTTTCTTGTTTCTTAAGATAGGCTTGTATTACTATAAACTATAAAGTCTCCACATTTTTGTGACTTTTCCAGCTTTCTTCTTGTAGTTGATTTCTAGTTTCCTACCATTGTGGTCAGAAAAGATGCTTGATATGTTTTGATCTTAAATTTATTGAGACTTGTTTTGTGTTCCAACATATAGTCTATCCTTGAGAAAGTTCCATGTGCACTTGAGAAGAATGGGTATTCTACTGCTTTTAGATGGAATGTTCTGTATACATCTATTAAGCCTGTCTGGCCTAATGTTTCATTTAAGGTTGATCTTTCTTTTTGAATTTCTGTCTGGATGATCTATCCATTGATGTAAATAGAGTATTAAACTCCCCTACTATTATTGTGTTGCTGTCAAGTTCTCCCTTTAGGTATGTTAATAATTGCTTTATATATTTTTGTGCTCCTATGTTAGGTGCATATGTATTAATAAATGTTATGTCTTCTTGATATATCATCCCCTTTATCATTATTTGATGTCCATCTTTGTCTCTTGTTATCTTTTTTGGTGTGAAGTCTCTTTTGTCTGATATGAATATGGGTATATCTGCTTTCTTTTGTCTGCCGTTTGCTAGGAGTATCATCTTCTGTCCTTCACTTTGAGCCTATGTTTGTCTTTAGAGCTGGGATGGGTCTCCTGGAGGCAGCATATAGTTAGGTCTTGTTTTTTAATCCATCCAGCCACTCTGTGTGGCTTTTGATTGGTGAATCCACTCCTTTTTTTTAAGGGTAATTATTGATCTATGGGGACTTAGTACTGACATTTTATCTTTTGTTTTCTGGTTGCTCTATAGTTCTTTTTTCTTTTTCCTTGTGTTTTGTCTGCCATTTCAGTTTGGTGGTTTTCTGTGATATTTTTCTCAGTTTCCTCTTTTTTTGTTTCATGTCGCTGCTCTGAATTTTTGTTTTGTGATTACCATGAGGTTTCTGTAAAAGATCTTATAGATAAGATAGTCATTTTTCTGCTAGCATCTCATCTTCATTTGACTATATAGATTCTGTCCTTTTCCTCTTCCCCATCTATGTTTTGTTGTCACAAATTATCCCTTTTTATGTTTTGAGTTTTTCACCAAACTGAAGTATATATGGTTATTTTTAATGCTTTTTTCCCTTTAACCTTTGTGTTATAGTCGTTTACTAACCTATTCTGATGTAGAGTTACAATTTTCTGATTCTATCTGTCAATCTATCACCTTGCTCAAAGTTTTGTGTACCTTTGCCTTTTTGTTTCAGGTAGGAGAGTTCATTTCAACATTTCTTTTAAGGCAGATCTAGTGGCGATGAACTCCCTCAGCTTTTGTTTGTCTGGGAAAGCCCTTATTTCTCCTTCATATCTGAACGATAACTTACTGGATAGTGTATTCTTGGATGACAGTTTTTTATCTTTCAATATTTTGAATGTATCATTTCACTCTCTCCTGGACTGTAGAGTTTCTGCTGATAAATCTGCTGATAGCCTAATGGAGGTTCCGTTGTAGATTATTCTGTTTTGTTTTTTTTTTTTTCTTTCCTGGCTGTCTTTAAAATTCTTTCTTTGTCATTGATTTTTGACAGTTTTATTATAATGTGTCTTGGAGAAGGTCTTTTTGTGTTGAGGCAATTGGGTGTTCTGTTAGCTTCACAGATTTCTATATCCAGTTCCTTCCCCAGGTTTGGGAGGTTCTCAGCTATTATTTCTTTAAATAAGCTCTCTGCTCCTTTCTCTCTCTCTTCTTCTGGGATATCCATTATTCTTATGTTGCCCATTCTAATGGAGTCAGATAGTTCTCATAGAATTTCTTCATTCTTCTTAAATCTTAGTTCTCTCTCCTCTTCTACTTGAATCATTTCTAGATTTCTATCTTCAGATTTGCTAATTCTCTCTTCTATATGATCTGTTCTTATTTTCAGTGCTTTCTAATGCATTCTTCATCTCATTTATTCAGTTCTTCAGTTTCAGAATTTCTGTTTGGTTCTTTTTTAGAGTTCAATCTCTTTGGTAAAATATTCCTTCTGTTCATTAATTTTACTCCTAATCTCATTGAACTGCCTTTCTGAGTTTTCTTGTAGCTTGTTGAGTTTCTTCATGACAGCTATTTTGAGTTCTTTATCAGATCACAATTTTCCATGACTTTAAGTTTGGTTTCTGGAGAATGGTTATTTTCTTTTTGTGATGCTGTGTTATCGTGGTTTTCCGTGGTGCTCAATGCGTTATTCCTCTGTTGGCACATTTGTCTTAGTGAATATTTTTCTTATTTGAGTATAGTTTTGTTTGCTTTGATTCTAACTATTCCACTGATTAGTGATCAGAGGTCTTTCTTTTGATTTTCAGTAGGTGGCGCTATAACACCAGTTTTTGGTTTCTCTTACCTGAGCTGCCTCTGGCTATATTTGAGGATGGCACTTTCCTCCCTTCACCGCCTCTACTAGGAGTGTCGCCAGTGCTCTCCTTGTTACCACCTGTGCCTCAAGGAGCCATGGGTGCCTTGCTGTTGCCAGTGTCACTGCAGTTGCTGGCTTTACCACCAAGGGCACAAGGATGGCAGGCATCTCCACCGAGTGGAGTCCAGTCACCTGGGTCACAAGCACTGCCACTGTGGGGGCGGGGAAGGGAGCTGGGTTTGTGGGGCACTGCCTCCACTGTTGCAGGATTCCTTGTGACCACAGGCCCCACTGCATTGAGGAGGCCAGAGTTGTATGTGCCGCCTCCACTGCTGCTCCCAGGTCCTGAGCCACACTTGCACTGTTGCCTGGTTCCCTGTGGCCACGGGCACCTCTACAGTCAGAAAGTCAGGATCATGTGTGTGTCTCTGCTGCTGCTCCCGGGTTATGAGCCACAGCAGGGGTGAGGGATCACGGGCTCCACTTCCACTGGTGTCCCACTCCCTTTGGCCACAGGCACTACTGCAGCCGGAAGGCAGGAGTTGTGTTCATCTCCACTGCTGCTACCAGGTTCTCTGGGGCTGCAGGCAGCTGGCTTAGCTGCCTCAGCCAGGGACCAGGATCATGGGCACTGCCTCCTCTGTTCACCCATTTCACCTCCTCCATGTGCTCCAAACCACCCACCTTTGTATGTACCAATGTGTGAATGGTGCAATCTCTGGCGTCCTGGTGTGTTGGGTAAAGGAGCCTGTGTTGAGCTATGGATATTTTACTCATTGTAGATTGAAGAGGAGAGACAAAGGGAGCAACTCACACCACCATAATGCTGACATCTGTGTGCCATTTGTTTTTCTTGTATTCCATAGCAGAATTAAATATCCTCGGTTAATGTAAAAAACACATATTACATTAATTAATGGGAAGTGACATTTTAATACCATGAACTATGTTCAAAGTATTACATTATGTGTATTATACATATAACAAAACTTACTCCAAGCTTTTAGCTAATGGGTACAGATGAGATCAGATTAAACAGTGATAACCCACATTTCACTGACTAATGCCCTTGTCTCTCTAACCCAGGCCCTAGTACTATCTAAATTCTCTGACAGGTAGTTTGGAGAATCCACAGAGTGCCTCAGGTGCACTCACAAATAGTTTCTGTCATATTTGCACTCTACTTGTCTGGTAGACACAATGCACAGATGTATTTCAGGAATGGAATACACCTACCTCCCAGAAGACATGTGAGCCAACAGAGAAGCTTATTTCCTATTGTCATTTAGAGTTTATTTTGAATTTTCTCCTTCCATCTCAGTGAAGTTCTTAGATATGAGTCCAGTGTGGGAGCTGGGTAAAACCATATCTCAATGAGTCTAAGTGATTTGTAAAATCATAGTGTCTGAAGCCTCCCTGGATCAAGCTCAATATTCTTGAATCTTCCTTTAAGAATTTTTTTAAGGCACTATGATCCTCTTCCAATGCGTTTCTTGTGGTCCTATCCCACAGATTCATCAGGAACAGCCATACATATGTGTCAGTCTCGGGCTCAAGCTGAGATGCCCCACACCTACACATATATTTCATATTTATTATTCCAAATCTTTTTAACACACTTGAATGATAGGTACCATTACAGTTGAAGTATATGAGGTTCCACTGAGGTAAAAAAAAAAACTTGCCCAGGTATGATAGTCTTTGCCTAGGCCTGTCATGCTCAATCTCTCTTAGGCCTTGTCATACTGGAGGTGACTGCGCATATACTTATACCATCTCAAGGTGACTAAGGATAGGAGATGCGTTATTACTAACATATAACCTCCTAACAATGAAGCTAGATGGCACTTGTGGAGAAGAAAATTGTTTCTGGACCCTGATTGTTAAGTCCAGGTTTGTACCAACATGTGATTGTGCCCTTCTCATGCTGATGGTAGCAGTGATTGTCATTAAGTTGGTGAGTGAAAACTGGACAGACGACCAGTCCAATATTGGTCTCATGGATTCCCCTCCATATCTTCTAAGAGCCTTAGCAACAAGGAAATGGAAATTATTACAAGATCTTGTAAATACTGCAATTTCTATCCTATAGTTCCAGATTACTTTCTAGTGACTGTAGGAAATGTTGTACCCAAAGACTGTGTCTCTGATTAACAGAAATCTCAGAATTACAAAAGGAACTCTAAACAGCAGCCCCTTCATGAAGACCTATCTACTTGGGTCTGGCATTTTGAATGCTGAAAAATTAGCTATTTCCTTTAAGGAAAAGTTTGGACCAAGAAGCAATATTTAAGCAGATCCTTGGAACTCAAAGTCAATGACATATTTCAGAACAATCAAATTTAATATGGTTTGAGGTTTTGCAATAAAATCTCATATGATCCTAAGAATGAAACTCCCTTCCCAGTGTCCAGGAAAGAACTTGAACTGATGATACTAAAAAATAGGTTAAACCAAACCAAAGGAAGCAGACACTAGGATGGGAGGCTCTGCCAACACAGGGTGGACTGGAACAGATAGTCACATACATTATCATTTTCCAAAACATCCTCTCTCCTGGAAGCCAGTGTTACCACTTGGCCTGCCAAAGACCATGTGACCAGCCATTAATAACAAACTCAGGTCAACCATATCCTATGAAGCTCTTAACCCTTTAATATCACAACAGTACGGTTTTGAAGATGAATTGTCCTATTTCTGTCCTTAAGGAATTTGAAGATCTGAGGTAGCCCAGGAGAAGTTGTCTAAAGGGACATTTTTCTTTCAGAAGTTATGTAGTCTGTTCTGCTGAGGACTGCAAAAGATGACAGTTAAAATTGTGCCTAACATTTTAAGCCAATCACAACAATTTATGGGAAATTATTTTCTGTGTTTGGATATTTCTCAAGCAAAAAAAAATTGTTTTACTAAGCATTCTATTTAAGCACATGAAATAAAAATTTTACTAGTTACTAAAATGTTACTATACCCTCTCTAAGCAGACGCTGTATTTGGAATTTTCATTCACTTCATAGCTTAATCTTCTAAATAACTCTGCTTTGCAGAGTTTAAAGTTAGAGAAACCAAGGCCTACTGGGGCTAAGTAATGATTCCAATTCAGTATGGGGGACAGGCTTTATAGGATTAAGTTCTCCTCCCCCATCCCATATTATTCCCAGAGAAAATATAACCAAACCTTTCTTTGCAACCAAAATATGCATTTCTTAGTGAAACTTTTTTTCAAAAAAACTTTGTGTGGTAAAATACCCATATAACATAAAATTTACCAACTTAACCATTTTAAAGAGTGCAGTTCAGTGATATTTAGTTCGTTCATATTGTTGTGCAACCATCACCATCATCCATGTCCAGAACTCTTTTCATCTTGCAAACGTGAAACTCTATGCCCATTAAACAATAACTCCCAATTCCTCAGCCCCCAGCCCTTGGCAACCACCATTCTACTTTCTGACCCTATGATTTTGACTACTCTAGGTATCTCATATAAGTTGAATCATACAGTATTTGTCTTTTTATGACTAGTTTATTTCACTTAGCGTAATGTCCTCAAGGTTCATCCATGTCATAGCATATGTCAGAATTTCATTCCTTTTTAAAGCTGAATAATATTCCATTGTATGCATATATGACATTTTGCTTATCCATTCATCTGTTGATGAACACTTGGGTTGCTTCATGTTTTAGCTATTGCAAATAATGCTCGTATGAACATGGGTGTACAAATACCTGTTTGAGTCCCTGCTTTCAATTCTTTTGGGTGTATATTCAGAAGTGGAATTGCTGGACCATATGGTAATTCTATGTTTATTTTTTTGAAGAAACGCTATATTCTTTTCCACAGCAGCTATACCATTTTACATTTCCACCAACAGTCCACAGGGTTCCAGTTTCTCCACATTGTCACCAACACTGGTTATTTTCTGTTTTTCTTTGATAGTAGCCATCCCAATGGATGTGAGATGGTATCTCATTGTGGTTATGATTTGTGTTTACCTAATTATTAGTGATGTTGAGCATCTTTTCATGTGCTTGAAATAGACTTGGTCATGGTGTATAATCCTTTTAATATGCTGTTGTATTCAGTTTGCTAGTATTTTTTGAGGGTTTTGTCATCAATATTCATAAGGTAAATTGTTATGTAGTTTGTTTGTTTTTTCTTGTAGCATCTTTGTCTGGCTTTGGTATCAGGGTAGTGGTAGCCTCATAGAATGAGTTAGGAAATGTTCCTTCCCCTTTAGTTTCTTGGAAAAGTGAGGAATATTGGTGTTAGTTCTTCTTTAAATGGTAGAATTCACCAGTGGAGCCATCAGGTCTGGGGCTTTTCTTCTTTGGAAAATTTTTGATTACTGATTCAATCTCCTCTCTAGTATAGGAATATTCAGATTTTCTATTTCTTTGTGATTCAGTCTTGGTAGTATTTGTATTTTTCAGAAAATGTCCATTTTATCTATGTTATCCAATTTGTTGGCATACAATTGTTCATAGCACTTTCTTATAATGCTTAATGCTTTTTATTTCTGTAGAATCAGTAGTAATGTCCCCACTTTCATTTCTGATTTTAGTACCTTGAGTTTTCTCTTTTTTTTCTTAGTCAATCTAGCTAGCTTTTGTCAATTTTGTTGACCTTTTGAAGAACCAACTTTTGGTTTCATTGATTTTCTCTGTTTTCCTCTTTTATTTATCTCTGCTCTAATCTTTATTATTTCCTTTTTTTTTTTTTGCTAGACTGGGGCTGTTTGTTCTTTTTTTTCTAGTTCCTTAAGTTGTAAATTTAGGTTGTTGACTTGAGAGCTTTCTTTTTTTTTAATGTAAGCATTTATAGCTATAAATTTCTCCCTTAGCACAGCTTTCACTGTTTTCTATAAGTTTTGGTATGTTGTGCTTTCATTTTCATTTGTATCTTAGTATTTTTCAATTTCCCATTTGATTTCTTCTTTTATTCATTTGTCGTTTGCGTGTTGTTTGATTTCCACAAATTTGTGAAATTTCCAGTTTTCCTTCTGTTATTGATTCTTAACTTCATCTCATCATGGCTGGCGAAGATATTTTGTATGATATTTATCATTCTAAATCTATTGACATTTAATTTGTGGCCTAATTTATGGTCTATCCTGGAAAATGTCCCCTATGCACTTAGAAGAATGTGTGTGCTGTTATTGTTGGTAGAGAGTTCTGTATATGTCTGTTAGATCTAATTGTTTTATTGTGTTGTTCAAGTCCTCTATTTCCTTATTTATCTCTGTCTGGTTGTTCTATCCATTATTGAGAGTGGGGTTTTGAAGTCTTCAATTATTATTATAGAAATAGCTATTTCTCCCTTCAATTCTGTCAATTTTTACTTTATGCATTTTGATAGTCTGTTATTAGTGCATAAATGTTTATAATTCTTACATCTTCTTGCTGCATTGAAGCTTTTATTAATATATAGTGTTCTTCTTTGTCTCTTATAAACTTATTTGACTTAAAGTCTATTTTGTCTGATATTAATATAGCCACCCCTGCTCTCTTTTGGTTACTATTTGCATGGGATATCTTTTTCCATCCTTTCACTTTCTTCCCATTTGTGTCTTTGGATCTAAAGTGAGTCTCTTGTAAATAGCATATACATGGAACATTTTTCTTAATCAGTTCTGCCAATCTCTATTTTTTGATGAGAGGGTTTAATCTATTTATATTTAAAGTAATTACAGATAAGGAAGGACTTACTTCAGTAATTTTGCTATTTGTTTTCTATATGCCTTATATCTTTTTTGTTCCTTTCTTACTGTGTTGTTGTCTATTTTGTATTTAGTAGATTTTTTTTTGTAGTGAAATGTTTTAATTCCCTTCTCAATTCCTTTTGTGTATATTCTATAACTATTTTATTTGTGTTACTATGGGCATTACATTTAACATCCTGTACATTTATAACATTCTAATTTGAATTTATACCAGCTTAACTTCAATAACTTACAAAAACTCTGCTCATTTATAGCATGGTCCTCATCCCTTTCAGTTATTGATGTAACAAAATTACATCTTTGTACACTGTGTGTTTGAAAACATAACTTAATAATTGTTTTCTCAGTGCATTAGTCTCTTAAATTATGTAGAAATAAAATGTGGAGTTAAAATTGAAGTTACAATAATACTACCTTTTAGACTAACAATTTTAAAAAAATATATTGGTCTCTTAAATCATGTGCAAAACAAAAAGTGGAGTTACAAAATATTGTTACAATAATACTGGCTTTTATAATTTCCCATGTATTTACCTTTACTTATGTCTTTATTTCTCTTATGGCTTCGAGATACTGTCCTTTCATCTCAGCCAGCAGGACTCCCTTTAAGATTTCTCAGGGCAGTTCTAGTGGTAACAAACTCCCTTAGCTTTTGTTGATCTGAAAATATCTTAATTTCTCCCTCACTTTTGAAGGACAGCTTTGCAAAATATAGGATTCTTGGTTGACAGTTTTTTTTCTTTTAGCACTTTGAATATATTGGTCCATTGTCTTTCATTTCCAAAGTTTGTGATGAGAAATCTTCTGATAATATTAGTGAGGATCTCTTGTATGTGACAAGTCACTTCTCTCTTGCTACTTTCAAGATTCTCTCTTTCTTCTTGGCTTCAAACAGTTCGATTATAATGTGTTTTGGTATAGGTCTCTTTGAGTTCATCCTACTTGAAGTTATTTGAGCTTCTTGGATGATTATATTCATATCTTTTATCAAATTTAGAAATTTTTGGCCATTATTTCTTCAAATAATTGCCTGCCCCTTTCTCTCTCTCTTCTCCATCTGGGACTCCCACAATGAGTATGTTGGTCTGCTTGAGGGTGTCCCACAGATCTCTTAGGCCCTGTTTACTTTTCTTCAATCATTTTTCTTTCTGTTTTTCAGGATCAACAATTTCAATTGTCCTATCATTATGTTCACTGATTCTTCTGCCTGCTCAAATCCTGTAGTGAATTTTTCATTTCAATTATTGTACTTCTCAGCTCTAGAATTTCTTTCTTTGTTTCTTTTTAGGCTTTCTATCTCTTTATTATTATTTTTATTTCACTCATATATTGTTTTCTCAACTATCTCCACATTTTCCTTTAGTTCTTTGAGCATCTGTAAGAGAGTTGTTTTAAAGTCTATGTCTGGTAAGTCTGGTTTTTCTCAAGGACAGTGTCTGTTGGTTTATTTTTTTCCTTTGAATTTGCCACACTTTCCTGTTTCTTCATATGCCTTGAGATTTTTTTTATTAAAAACTGGACATGTGAATCTAATAATGTGGTAACTCTGGAAATTAGATTCTCCCCTTTCCCCAGGGTTTGCTGTTTATGTTTTGTTTTGGTTTGGTTTTGGTTGTTGTAGGCTGTTTCCATGCCCAGTATCAGCCTAAGATGTAAACTTAAGGTCTTCTCAGGTCTCTTTTGTGCTTGTGCTTTTCCCTAAGCATGTGTAATGACTTAAATTTCTCCTGTATATGCAGTAGTCTTTAATGTCTGGTTCCAAAAAGGGGGAAAATAGAAAAAGGAAGGTGGGGGGAAAAGGGAAACTGACCCCATAAATCCACTGGAAGTGCTTCAGCCAGAGGAGGAGGATCTCGCAACAATAGGGGGGAGGGTGCAACAGTGATCCCCAATATTTGAACACAGACTCCTGATATTCAAAGGACAAATAAAGCTTGGCCCCCTAAGTTTTATGCAAGCTGCTCCAGGAACATGTGCATAGCTTCCTGCGTGGTGCTGGTGGGGTAGGGTATGGTAGTTGCTGCTAAGAGTGGAAATTGACTGAAATTAACCACAATTTACCAAGCCTTCCCCTGGAAGTTGCAGGCCTTCAATAGGCTCTAGAGCTCCAAAATAGTTACATCACACAGATTGTGCCAGTACAGTTGTTTTCTATGTGGGGAAACGGACTCCTGGTGCTTCTTACTCTGCCGTCTTTCCAGCTTTAGTGAAATATTTTTAAGAAGTGGTTCTATTTTGATCATCTTTTATTTGTACATCTTGTTAGATTATTTACACATATATTTTGACATATACATTATTTTAAATAACATTTGATTATAACTTACATGCTTAATTTGTAGTTAAATATGTTTTTCCTTTTCCATTTTTTTTCTGGCTTTCTTCTCTCCCTTCTCTTTTTTCGTTTCACCTACATTAGCCTTTCCCTTTTCCCAGGTAATACAGCAACAACTTAGTATGCATTTACTTTCCTCATGCTCGTATAATCATGCATAGATACATAAATACATAGATATAGGTTTTGTCATTGTTTTATAAAAAATGGATCATATTTTACACAACTATTTGCATCTTGCTTATTTCACTAAACAATAAATTATGAAAATTCCTCCTAATCTCTTGGTATAGCTATAATATTTTAGAGTGCATGCTTCTACTAAGAATTCTGCAGTAAACATTCTTATGCATAAGTGTTTTTTAATTCAGTGGGATAGCTTCAGGTTTCCACTTAGGGTGTACAGCAACAAAACACTAGACAACCTGAAAGTCCACCGCTGTTCATGGTCCCATCAGAGAGCTGATGTCACAGGATGCCATACAAGCTGGTAAGAAGAATTCAGTGAAACATTTTTAATGAATTGCTAAAGGCCAAGTGTGGGCTAGTGTGAAAATATAGAATGACTGGAAGCTGAATACATAAGGAAATTTTGCACTGTCAGAATCTTCAGGAACCTCACTGGGAGCTCACAAGAAAGTTTGGGAGCAGGCTGACACTCCTAAGAAAGCATGCTTGCCAGGCAAGCCTGGAGGATGGGGAGAAGCAGGTGCTACAAGAAACGTATGAAACTCTTCCCAGATTTTTCTTCTCTATCTCCCCTATGGAAAAAAAAAATTCAGCCATTAGGGGAAGAGCAGAAAACTTCATTGCTTTTAGGTCACTGGTGAAGACCCATTGCAGCTGGAAGAAGGGAACAGGGAAACCTCCATCTCTGAGAAAGGGGCAAGAATACATCCTGAGTCCAGACCATTAACAGTTTCCTACAGCTTTGAGGTGGAGCAATCATAGGAATGGTTCCATCACTGAGACCCAGGGACAGGGGACTGAGGCTGAACCAGAACAATAGAGAATGTCCTCCAACCTACCACCACTCATCACCAGGCTAACAAGCATTGAGTAATAAGTAACAGCAGTCTACTTCTGGGAGAGGAGCAAAAGCATGAAGAGAGACCTTCTCTGAGGCACAAAGGGATGACCTAAAGTTGAGGCAGACATTGAGAGAATACTCTAGCTAACCAGCCTCCACCCTAAACACAAATTAATGCTAGTGGTATGTCTTAGTCTGTTCAAGCTGCTATAAGAAAATGCCTTGGACTGGATGGCTTATAAACAACAAATTTATTTCTCACAGTTCTAGAAGCTGAGAATTCTAAGATAAAGGCACCAACAGGTTTGATATCTGGTGAGAGCCCACTTCCTGCTTCATAGAAGGCTGTCTTCTCACTGTAACCTCCCATGGCAGAAAGGGCAAGGGAAATTTCTGGGATCTCTTTTATAAGGGCACTAATTCCATTCATGAGGGCTCCACCCTCATGACCTAATCACCTCCCAAAGGCCCCACCTCCAAATACTATCACATTGGACATTAAGATATAACATCTGAATTTTGGGGGACACAAACATTCAGTCTATAGCAAGTTATTTGAAGCCTGTGGTGCATGGAAAGTAACCACAGCAACAGCTCAACTCATTACTAAATTGACTCAATACTCACACTAAGTCCCTAGCAGAAGAAAGTGTGTCCATTTCCAAGCATAAAAATTACTTACCTTAGTCTATACTGTACTACACAAGATTTTGTAGGACATCTTTCTATCAAAAAATTTACAAAGAAGCAAAAAAATAACAACACTATTTTAAGAGAGACAACTTTCAATAGAACCAGACTTGGACATCGCACAGATGTTGTTAACTACCAGAGAGAAAATTTAAAATAACAAGGTTAATTTGTTAAATCTTTAGTGGAAATGGTGGAATATACATGATCAGATAAGTAATTTCAGCAAAGAGATGAAAACTATAAAAAAGAATCACACAGAAATACTAGAAATGAGTACACAGTAAGAAAGATGAAGAATGTCTTCAATAGGCTTACCAATAGCCAAGGAAAGAAAACACAAAGAGACAAACAAGAGTGAAAAGATCAGAAGAGAGGATCTAAGAGGTGTGCAAAAATATCAAATGATCTAACATATGTGTAATTAGATTTCCAGAAGGAGAAGAGAGGAAGAACAAAGCAGAAGAAATATTTGAAGAGACAATCGCCAAGAATTTTCCAAAATTAATGACAGATACCAAAACACAGATCCAAGAACCTCAGAGAACACAAAGCAGGATAAATGCCAAAAATATACAAGCAAACAAAAGTACCTAGATATATAATATGCAAACTGCTGAAACTTAAAGACAAATAGAAAATCTTGACATCATCACGAGAATACTCACTTCTGCCTTCCAAATTTTATACAAGTGCATATGATTGGCCAAACCTAAATCACATCCAGGATTCTAGATTCGTCAAGGGAGTCTGAAAGATGTAGTTTTTAACTTTCCAGACTCTGTAGAACTAAAACACACACTAGCAGGAAAGTGGCATGGATTTTGAGTACCAAATCAGTATGTCCATCATGGAATGTACATGTAAATAAAATTTTGCTGTATCATGTGGTTTATTTTTTTACATGTACAATATAAATATTAAAAATGCATAAATATAAACAAATATAAATATATAATAATTTATATAAGAAATTACAATTTGAAAATTACAAATACAGTATATATACATATATTATTTTTAGTAGTTATTCAATGATTTGTTTCTAAAAAGTTTACAGCAATTCCTACTACTATCATCAATATCTGAGAATATATATTTCTCCACATCTATGCTAACAACTGGGGATAAGGGTTTTAAATTTTTTCCAGTCTGTTTAGAGAAAAATGATTTATTATTACTATAATATGCATTTTCATATTACTGTGAAATTTATTATTTTCACATGTTTCTTGGTCATCTGAACTTCTTTAAATTGCCTATTAATATCTTTTACTCTTTTCTTTTGAGTTATTTATTATTTCTTTTCCAGTTATTAGAGGTCAGTTCTTAATTGTAGATATTAATTATTGAAATATAATTACATGACTTTTTTTTTTTCATCTTTGGTTTTATTGCCATAAGATTTTAATATTGAAAGCTGAAATATATCTATATATTTTTAATAGCTTCTGGGTTTCCAATATTGGTTAAGATCCCCCCTACATTATATTGTACACATAGTCTCTTAGATTGTACTGTAAAACAACTGTTATTGCAATTATTACTACATTTATGCATGTAATATATCTAGAAGGTTTCTTTTAACAGTTAAGAGTGGGATCCAATTTTATTTTCTTCTATTTTGATAGCTATAATGATAACACCATGTGTTAAATTCTCACCTTTTTTCACTTTGTAAAACCACAACTTTAGTCAAATATTATATTACCATATATAATAGGATCTATGTCTGGATTCTATCTTCTGTTCCACTGAGTAATAAGTCAGTCCATAGCTATGCCAATATCATATTTCTTTTCCCAATATCTTTGTACTAGGTTCTGATAGCCTGAGAAACAAGCATCCCTTCTCTGGTATTCTTTTTTTATAATTGTCATGGTTATTTTTGGACCTTTTTTCCATATAAAATATAAGATAACTTAATCTAATTCCAGGAAGAAACTCTATTAGAATTCTAAGGAAATTTTAGTATATTTTATATTGTTTGGAAAGATTAATGTTTTTATGATGGCAATTCTTTCAATCAAGGACTATATTCATATGCTCAAATCTTGACAGGTCTTTTGCTAAGATACTATGGCTTTCCGCATATAGGTCTTGTGACTTTTTATTATATTTATTTTTAATATTTTATAGTTTATTTCTGTTATAAGTGGAATATGTCCCCTTGGTTTCCTTTTTAGGTGCTTATTGCTAAAATAGAGTAAAAATATTGATACTTGTATATTTGTCTTTTATCCAGTTACTTTGTCAAATACTCGTACAGACTTTTTTTTCTATTGTAACTAGTCTCTTTGAATTTTCTAGTTGTATAATCACATTATTTACAAAATTGATAGTTTTATCACTATTTCAAATAATTGAACCAGTTATTTAAATTTTATATTATTACATTCACTAGAATCTTTAAAATAATGTTAAATAATAATGGTGACAGTTGATACCCCTGACTAGATCCTGATTTTTAAATAAAATGGTTTTATTGTTTTGCTCTTTAGGATAATAGTTACTACTGGTTTTTGGTAAAGAGTCAGTCATATTTAAATCTTTCCCTACATTCTAATTTTACTCAGAATTTCTATAAGGAATGGCCATTGAATCTTAACAATCATACTTTTACCATCAGTTGTTATATTCATATGATTTTTCCCTTTTAATATGTTAATATAATAAAATATCTTGATAAAATCTGGCCATGTATCAGATTAATAGTAAACATAAATCAAATAGAATTTATCTTAGGACTATAGTGGTGGTTCCACAGGAAAAAAACTTATTTTCTAATATTTGGTATAATTGTTTATATTTTTCATTTTTTGTTCATTTATAATTTTAATTTGTTTATATTTTAATTTGTATTTATAAGAGAGATCAGTCTATATCTTTCTTTTTTTTGGATACTGTCTTTATCAAGTTTTAGTTTTAAAGTTATTCTGGGTTCACGAAATTATTTGAAGAGTTTTCCAGTTTTACATTGGCCTGAAATACATATTTTAAAAATACATAGCAAAGTTTGAAAACAAAAAAGGAAAATTCTTAGGTGCCTGAACCAAAAATGGAAACACAAAACTAGAGTGATGAGTAGGTATTTAAGCCAGAACTGAGTTTCCTACATGAAAGTGGGATTCATGCTGGGCCATCTATTTCAAGGGCTAAGGACTAGAAAAATTTTGCCTTACTAACTTGAGAAACTACAAGATTCTTATCATCTGCCTGAGGCCTTCCTTGGAATAAAGAATTACCTTATGACATTAAAACACCAAGCCTGTGAGATGCTAGGCTGTGGAGTACAAAACATATTACCCGTATAAACTCAAGCCAAAAAATTAACATTAAAATACATTAAAACCATTTGACATATAGGGGCTCTCAATGAAAGCAAATGCTTTTGGGAATGCCTCTAAAACCTATAGAACAACCTCTGCTGGAGAGGTACTCGGTCAAAAATTAGAAACTACATTTGCAAACAAATCACTATGAGGGAGTTTCAGTAGATGCAACAAACAGGAGAATAAACAATTCAAAACTAAAATTGAAAAATATAGTAATTGAAATTAAAAAATTCAATGGATAAATTTAAATAGTAGATGAGACCAACTAAAGAGAATACTTTGCAAGATCAATAGAAAATATGAAAAAGACATGAATAAATACAAGTAATGGGATAGGAGGCATCAATTGAGGTCTAAAAGGAGTTTCATGAGGAAAGACTAGAAAGAATGCTATACACTGCATACAAACAGTTGATGAAGGGGAAATTTCCAGAATAAAAACATGAATTTTCAGATTAAAATATCGTGCTGAATCCCAAATGTAACAAGTTAAAACAAATCACAACTGGATAAATCATATTAAAACAAAACTGAACATCAGAGATTAAAAATAATTTTGAAACATGCTATAACTTCTCCACATACCAAGTCCTCAACCTTTACATATACTTCTTCTATTAACCACTTTATTCCTTCCTTACCTCTAGTAAATCTTCGTCTCATCTCAGGACTGTAGGTGAGAGGACTGCTTCAGCAAACAGTTTCATTCCACATCCCAAAAGATATAGGTGACCTACTTTCAGAAGCACACTTAGAAACCATTGTTCTTCCAATTTTTTGTAAAAATCCATTCTCTGAGATTTTGGCATCTTGTTATAGCACTTTCTACCTCTCACCATTGTTGTTATTGATTTCCCTGATTGTTATTCAGCATTCATTTATAAAGATTCATGAACAGAAAGTTCAATGAAATGTAAAATTTCAGTAACTCTGAAATATGGTCTCTTAAGATGTTCATCTAGTGTGATGGTCAGCTGACTTCAATCTATTTCAGTCACAGCCTGGTCCTCGGTCATTTAGCCAGTATTGCTCTATATTTTGGAACAGCAACTAATTCAGTAGTACCAGACTTCATAATTTATTATATAAATTATCTTGCTAATATTTTCAATTACCTCACTTACTAATCCTTCCTTTTTCCTCCAAAAACTCAACCCTAGATCAACTCAATTGTCTGCAATTGGTAATTACATACCTGCACTGCTAGCTCTACCTGGTTAAAAACAATCCATAAGGATTAGTGCCCCATTCAGAGTCTCTATGCTCATCTGGGCTCTTGATATTGTCTGTCATTTCTTCCACATTTCTCCAGTTAACTCTTTCTTCTCACACTCGAAATAATTATTCTGTACCTTCACCACTCTCATCAAGTTCCTTACCCATCACGGCCCTATACTCATCCTTTGCTTCGTAAGAAATAGATGCTCAGTTGAGTTGACTATATTAAATGTTCTTCATATGGAAGAATGACACATTGGAAATTAAAATGTAAATGAAACTAGAAAAAGATATGTAATAATTATAATAGGCAATGGCTCACTTGTAACATAAAGAAAATAGTTAAACACAAATAAGAAAAAGATAAATATTTCCATTTAAAAATGGACAAAGTGTGTGAGCATCCATATGATTGGTTGAATGAGATGTCGTTCTTTCATCCATCAATCCACCCAACATTGGGCATGGGAGGGACTTGTTTAACAAGTGTGTGAGGAAATTGCTACTATCTGTAAGTGGTGGGAATCAACAGGTTATACCAAACAGTGATACCAATTTAGATACATATTACCAGGATTTTAAATGTTAATTCCACTTTTAGGAACCACCGAAAAAATTGGGAACTGATTTTTTTCTCCTCATGTTATAGGAAAAAGTAAAGATGAAATATAAAACTAAGACTGAAATTTGAGTAACAACTATTTATAGGGTCTAAGATAAATGAAATAAACCAGTCAAGAGACAAAAAAGACTTTCAGGGAGGTAAGTGGAGAACTAGAAAGTGCAATATCAAGGAAAATCAAGGAAATGAAATTCCAACAGGACGTGAACAGTATCAACTTCTACAGAGAATAAATTAACTTGATTTTCAAATGGATGAAATGAGCTGACCCATTTGAAAGCTGATATTGGAATACTGTCGAGAACTTGTTTGACACTTGATATCATTTTTGGAAATTGTAAAATGCACCTGTTGCTCACCAACTAGGTAAACCTCCAGGAAGAGTAAATACACATGCACATTCACTGTTGTTGCCTTTTTAAAGTCTCTTGTATTCAAATCAAAACCAAATGAGAGAGATCTAAAGTTTGAATCTCAGGCTTTTCATTAGGCAACGTTGCATAGTTATTTTGCTCTAGGCTGTCAACATAAAAACTGTCTAAGAAGTCGGCTGCTGCTGTACAGGTCATCTGGAAAGTCCAAGGAAGGTCCCTGAGCTGCTGCTGGGAAAGGGAAATTGTCCTGTGGCCCGTGAGCTGGCATGTTTGTCTGCTGAGTGGCTTCAGTGGTTTCATTTGTTGCTGAACATGCCCAGAGAAAGGGATAAACGGGACTATAATCCACACCACAGTGAATGGGATGAGAACAGGAGCCAAGTGAGTGTTTTGTATGCGTGCTGCCCCTTCCGGCACACTGAATTGATGCACAGATTGTATGGGCTTTTAATCATCATTTAAATATGAGTGATCCAACCTTGGCATTTCTTAAGTCTTTATATAGCTTGCTGATAACCCAAAGGTGCTAGCACATAGAACTCCAAATTATCATTTTCAAAGCATAGAGATATCATGGCATGAAGGGTAAACACCTCCCATATTCTTGTATCCTGTGTACATTCATTGGATGTTCACAGAGAGAAAAGACTAGATGGAATACCTAGAAACTGATTTTTGCTTTCAGTCAGACAATCTCTGATTAAGCACTGACTCCATTTCAAATCACGAAAATAGGCTGGAAACATACCATGGTTTGGATCTCTGAGATTCAGACTGTTCTTTCAACACTGGGCATTGAAAATTCTCTCTTCTCTTTTAAGTCTTTTTTACCTTGATCCTAAAGTGCTATGAGAGAAAAAATAATAATAAGTTATAGGAATATTTCATTAAAGATATCAAACTGATTAGCAAAAATGAAAGAAGACCTCAATCTTTATGGAAATCTTATAAGAAAATATGAGGAAGTAGAATTCTTCTCTTTAATAAGACAGAAAATTGTCCCAAATCTTCTGGATGAAAATAGGAACCCAAATCCTTAATTCCTTATTGACTTAGCAATTATGCTCACAGGAATTTATCCTAAGGGCCTAATAAGACAAGTGTCTAAATATCTAAGCATAAGGATAATTGTAATACAGCTTATACTGTAAAAATTTAAACAATTTAAATGTGTAACAGTGGTTGAATTGTATTCTATTCTATAAATGTTGATTTAATCAGTCCTTTAAAATGTGTGGAAGCGTATTTAACATAGGAACATGTCATATGTTCTTTTTCTCACTAACATCTTAATATGAGAAATTTTCAAACCTACAAAAAAGTTGAACAAGTTGTACAGAGAACACCCACATAACTACCACCTAGATGCTATACTTAACATTATCCATCTATCTATCCCTGTCTCCATCTATCTTTTTTAAAATGCATTTCAAAGTAAGATGCAGATGTCAGTTCACTTTTCCCTAAATACTTGAGCATGCATATTATTTACTAGAGTTCAGTAGTTGTTGTTATTTTCTTAGGTAAAATTGACATAGAATGGAACGTACAAATCTTAAATGGACCATTAGATGAGTTTTGACACATGCATACACCTGTGTAACCCAAACCCCTAGCAGGAGATAGAACATAACAACCACCTCAGGAAGTTCTCTCTTGCCCTTTGCTCACTCTTTCCCCCGTTCTGCCAGGGCAATCACTTTTCTGGGTTTTTTTTTCCATCATAGACAAGCTTTGCCTACTCTAGAACTTCACATGAATGAACTCATACAATAGGTACTCTTTTGGGTAAAGCTTCTTTCACTCAGCATTATTTTTTGAGACCTATCCATATTGTTGTGGGTATAGGTGGTTCATTTTTTTTATTGCTGAGTACTACTACGTTGTATAAAGGCACCGTATTTGTTTATCCTTTCTCCTGTTTATGGACACCTGGGCTGGGAAACATGTAATGCGCTCTTAAATGAAAAGAAAAAGATTGCAAAATAGGATAGGTCATATGGCTTCATATTTGTAAAAAACACAGACACTCAAACATATATATATATCACTGAGACATATTACAGTTTGGATCTCTGAGACTCAGAGAGTTGGAGATATATACACATATAAAAATACCTTTGAGTACTATCTATATGGAGAGCTGAGAGGATAGTCACCAACACTATAACGGAAGATAACAGGGTATCCCCTTGGTGGTAGAATTTAGGTGATTAACTTTTTTTGCTTGCATAGTTTCTAGCTCTTCTACAATTAACATTCAATAACTAACACTTTACCCCCTTTTTATTATTAGACTGCACGTGATGGGACTGTAAGGAGCTGAGATTGAAGAGAAAACACTGAGCTGTAATACGAGTCTCCTTCCCTGAAATCCACTGAACGAAGAGAAATGTAACTGCTTGGCTGGAAGAGCCGCGACATGCTCATCTCTCCGCGGAGAGGGCTTTGGTTACTGTGTGAAGTGACCAAAAGAGCCATCTGTGGAGAAACAGCTTGTGAAAAACCCCTCTCTAAACAAAGACTCAGACTGGAGTCCTGTGCCTGGATTAGAAAGCCACCTCGTGAAATCCCCCAAAGTTATTTTTTCTCCACTTTGCAAAGATTGTGAATTAACCTTTTGTTGTTTCCTAAGAAAAACGGTGAAGGAAAAAATGGAACATTTTACTAAAGGTGATTGAGAATAAAGAGTGCCAAGGGAGAAGGAAGACCTGAGTTTGTATGGAAGGATAAAAAAATAATGCTAACTAAATGCAACACTTCATATCATCTTTAAAGCCACGTGAGGTACACTGGGTAAGTTTAATTTCACTGGCCTGGGAATAGTTAAGTGACATGACTTCACAGAAGTCATAGAAAGTGGTATCTTAGAACCCTGATGCCGTTATTCATAAACCCAAACTCTCCCTGCTGTATCTGCTGAGGACCCTCAATGACATCACTGTATTGAAAACATTTTTTTGAAAGTTGTATCTTAATTTTAGGCCTGGTGAGATTTGTTTGTCGTTAAAGCCAAAAGGCAAAAGGAGTCATTCAAAATAGCCAGTTACCTCAATGGTCTTCAGGAGGATCCTGAGAGGAGAAAAGAGTGTCTCACCTTCTGTGCTGAAGCCTTCCTGAGAAGCCCACGTAGTTCAGTTCCCTGTTCTTGGAAATGGGATTGCAGTCTGAAGAGCCAGCCCTCATTTCTCTCTCCCTTCTCTTGCTCAAAGGGAAGTGATAGAGTACAGCATTGTTGGTGAGGCAGGAACAGAACCCAGACTTTCCCACTTTTGATTTGAGAGTCAAGCTATTGGATGAGACTTAGGCAGGGTCAATTGAGGGCCAGAGGACACCTCTGTTCCATGGGAACCACAAGTCTCCCTCTGCATTTATTCCTCGTTATGCAAAAAGAGTTCACTGAGGTCTTTTGCCAATCCACTGTGTGAGCCTCAGAGAGCAGCCCTTGCTACCACGGGAGGACCAAGGGATCCTGCAGTTCCATGGGCCTGGTAGAAAGACCATTTGGCAGAGTAGGCAGAGCACTGGATGTGGAGTCAGAAGATGACTCTGAATTCTGGCCCGGCCCAAGGGGTCAGGGCTCTTAAATTCTCTAAGTCTTAGTTTCCTAATATGGGTGGAAAATCAAATACTTATCATATTAAAGCACTTGCTGTAGATCCCATTTTTAACATCCCCAATCAGAAGAATAACTTAGATTTTTTATAAGCACCCATTTGTTTAACACTTTGGGCTAGACATTGATGACTATATGTAGACAATTGAATGATTGCAAATCTAGACTCCATTGTTAGACTGTCTCAATTTGAATCCCATCTCCACTGATTATCATCAAGAGACTAGGAGGTTAGTTAACTTCTCTGCTCGGTTTTCTCGTCTGTAAAATGAGAATGATAAAAGTACCTTCCTCATGGGGTTATTATGAGTATTAAATGAGCTAATATATGTAAAGCACTTCAGACAGCACCTGGACCGTAGTAAGTGCTGTATATTTGGCTATTATTAGTATCATTAGACACAATATCTGCTTAAAGACAGGAATAATTACAGAGAAGAGAATTACAGAGATGAGTTATTTTGATGGAGGTATGGGTACAAAGGAAGCAGGGCCAATTTGTATACGAGCTAGAGAGTTAACCTACCTTATCTGACATCAGAATTAATCAACCAGCCAAAATAGTTATGTGTCACCACCCAAAGAAATGTAAAGGAGCCATTAATCTGTCTAGGCTTTCCAGGTCCAGGCTGGTGCAGGGTCCTGTGCTGGAGAGTGGCTAACCAGGGCCATGGAGTTCCTAAATGGCTCCCTTAGACTCTATCAGCCACTACAAGCAGCAGCTTGAGGATGGTGGAATGGGGATGGGTCACAGGGTTGTAGGCTCTTCATGGTTAACTCAGGGGCAGACTTCTCCGGCCCAGTCCAGCTGCCTGAATAATCCTCTCTTTTCTCAGAAGCACAGCAATCTGTGCTGACTTTTTCCATTGCACCTCCCTATTCTTTTTTCCGGATTTATTTCTCCTAGGGGAGAGATTAGGAAGAATAAAAGAATTGCACAACGTTTCCCCTTTCTGACTTCTCTAAAATTATACCGATGTACTGGCCACAAAACACCAGCAACTCAAAAACAGGAGTCTGCCAAGAGTCAGTGCTGGGGTAGAGAACAAACACTAGGTCCAGTTGGAGAAGGCAGAACAAGATCAAGAAGGCAAGCCAGAGTCGGAGACCAGCTGTCAGTCCTGAAATTTCTAAGAGCCAACTGGGGATAAATACCTGAGAGCAAAGACAGAAAAAAAAAAAAAAAGAAGGAACCAGCAGAGGCAACAGGTGGCAGTAGAAGAATTATTGAATTGTGTCTAGGTAATATTTTAGGAAATAGAATCATCTTTTTTAAAAAATAGAATCAAGGGCTGGTCCAGTGGCATAATGGTTGAGTTCGCGCACTCCACTTCAGAGGCCTGGGGTTCACAGGTTCGGACCTCACACCATTCATCAAGCCATGCTGTGGCAGTGTCCCACATACAAAATGGAGGCAGATGGGCACAGATGTGAGCTCAGGGCCAGTCTTCCTCACTGAAAAAAAAAAAGAAAAAAATAGAATCAGGCTACATTCACAGTTATCCTGTGGAACTTCTTAAAGATATCAATTAGCTGGGTTTGACAGAAATAATTTTTTTTACACTACTTACTTTTGGAAGAAAGTTATAGACTCCTAAGAAAGAGTTAAAAACATACTAGTATTCTGAAGGGACAGAAAAATTCTTAGATGTTTGTTTATTTTTTACTTATATGCAATTAACCATTTATGGAACAGACAGCCCATGTAGAGAAGCCCAAAGAACCATGAGGTTGAGTCAAGCAGCATGGCCAGAGGGTGGGGTGTCTGTAGGTGGGGTGAAAGACCCTCTGAGGTATCAGGATGGAATCTCATCTCTCTCTTGGCTCAACTGGACACCTGAAGCTTGTTCTCTATAGGATCACCGACTTACAGTTGCACAGGCTCTCCCCTTCCAAACTCCACTGCTGTTCTTGATGTTAAGGATCCAATCTCTTTTTAAAGAAGCCTTATGGCTCTCTTGGGCCATTGAAAAGAGGGAAGTTCCTATTGGGATCAGTTCAGATAGGAATGGGCAAAGTCTTAGGGCACAGACATACTTCCTGCTGGATGATCAACAGGTGATAGGTGGGCATCTCTAGAAGGACCTTTCTCTGTAAGATAACCAGGAGAACAACCAAGGTACTCCTCTAGCGATGTGTACAGAACTGTCTTAAATGTAGTAGACTCTGTGATTACTGGCTCAGCTCAAGATGGACAGCAATCTCTCTGGCAGAGGTGAGGCCAGCTCCCAACTCCTGTGCATCTGGTCCCCTTCAGGTGTGTGGGCTCCACTGACCTCCTCCCAGTTCATGCTTTCTCGCCATTCCAGCCGCATTTTCCCTTATGGGGAGGTAGTGGTCTGGTTTGTCATCTAATCCCCTTCTAAACTATGATTAATGTCATAAACTCTATCCTTGATTCTTTCAGGGCTCAGTTTTTTTACTCTCAAAGTTTGTGTTGACAATGTTCTTTAAAAAAAACTTACAAATTTCTTCACCCTTTGTCAGGCTGGCTGGCTGATACTTGTGCTTGATCTTCATTTCTGTGCTGCAGCTCCATGCTCCCATTTCCCCCATAAAACTCCAGATATATCAGAAAACGTGCTGCCTTTGGTCTTTTTCACACAGCTCACCTTGTACAAGTACTTTGAGATCTAGTGACCCTCGCACTGATAAAAATGACCTCCCATTATAAGTTCAGGCATAGCCTCCCTAGAAAATAGCTCCTGGGGACAGACAGCTATATAAAATTCAATGAAGTCTCGTATGTTTAAAATTCAATTTCTCCAGAATTGGTACGTGATACTTTCAAATATTGGATTTCTTTCTTATTGGGTCAGCATAATCTACTTTAGGCCCTGGGCCCAGGGCCCCATTGTAACACACCCAAGCATTTCTACCTCTATCTCAGTGTCCCTAAGGTCAAGTCTTTTGCCCTTCCTTATTCCAACCCCAATTCAAAGGAATTAAGGCAGTTTCTCTACCCACAGATCCCCAAACTCCCGTGGCACTCCAACCGTTTGATATATTCAACATTTGAGGATTTAGAGAATTTGAGAAGTGGAGGATGAGATGAAAGAGGAAACAGGAAAGACTTCAAAAGGACGTGTTCCTGCTTAGACGGTGAGCAAACAGCCTTAGAAGTCAACATGTGAACCACCTTAGAGCCATGTTGGAGTGAGTGTGAATGTGGGGAGCTGAGTAAAAGGCATCTAGTCATTTATCCTAGCTCTCAAGACATAGCCTTTCTTTTCCCTCCTGCTCTCTTATCAGCCCAAGTGTCCCCAGTGATTCCCTTCATGTTGGCAATTAAGAGTCTTACCAGTTCCTTGTTCACGTCCCTGTGGAAAGCAAGTTCCGACTAGCATAATTAGGAGGCCCTGACACTGGCTTATCCACTGAGAAACTGAGCAGGGTCAAAAGCTCTATAGTTGCTCAGATTGAGGGGCCTGTGAGTGTTTCAAATCCCAGCCTCATTATGTAAACTTTTACTTTCAGAGAAAATTTTTAGAGGACTCGATTGATGTAGGTGATTTTTGGATTGGTCAGTGTGAGGGAGGAGCGCTCTGCCCCAGCTCGTGGCTCCAACTGCCCCAGAGTGCGGCTGGAGGCCTTGGTCAGGAAGAGTCCAGAGGCCCATGTTTTCTTTTCTGTTCACTCCAAGGATGATTTAGAAATGTAGTGGTTGTGATTTGCTAAATCTTTTTGGAAACATTTTCTAGAAATTTTAGCTTGGGGTTAAGTGCACTACATGTGGGAAACCCTGGTCTGTGAGCTGAATAGAAATATGCTTTTCCAAGAGAAGGGAAAAATTCTTTAGCACAGACCTTTTCATGGTGTTGGCCCAATTTGGGTGTGGTATAACACATCCTAGATTTAGACCAGTGATATTCATTCAGGCTATGGACCAGGAGTTCATTTACTTAGCTGACCAAATAGTCCAAATTCAAGCCAGGGAAGTTGTTTCGACACAATAAACACTGCACTAACCATGTGTTTATATTCCCCTTATAAACTAACTAATTTGAATGTATTGCCTAAGCAAACATTTGCAGTTTCGTATTTTGTAAATTAGGATGCACCTAGGAAAGTAGTGAAACGTAACATCATAAAAGCAGTCCCAAAATTTTAGAATGAAAAGGAACCTTATAAATAAAGAAATTGAACTCTAAAAAGTGAAGGTTAGATGAAAGTAATGGATTCACCAACATCATAGGTATCACAACACTGGAACGAATTCTGGTTTCTATTTTTTCCTCTTTAAATTATGAAATATTTCAAACACTTTAAAACGAATGGAGAAGAACATAATCCAACATTCTTGATATAAAGTTTTACCGTATTCTAGTCAACAATTGTTTAATCTGAATTTTAAAACCCTATGCACCCCTCACTGATCCTATTTCTCTGTCTCCCTTCTCAGAGTTAACTATTCTTCTCAAGTTGCTGTTCATCATTTCCAGATATGTTTTAAATAATATTTAATTAACGCTAAATATATGTACAATATTATTTTTCATGTATTGGAACTTTTTTCTGTTTGTAATTTTTGTGTTTTCTGCAATGTTGGAATTGTATACAATGAAGAATATAAAAAATAATTCTGAAGACCAGCCATACACTGAGAGAAAATACTTGCCAAAGACACATCTGATAAAAGATTATTATTCAAAATATACAAAGAACTCTTAAAACTCAACAATAAAGAAAACAAACAACCTGATTAAAAAATGGGCCAAAGACATCTATAGCACCTCACCAAAGAAGATATACAGCAAACAAGCACATGAAAAGATGCTCCACATCATATGTCATCAGGGAAATGCAAATTAAAACAACAACGAGATACCACTGCGCACCTATTAGTGTGGCCAAAATCCGGAACACTGACAACACCAAATGCTGGTGATGCTGGAGCAACAGGAACTCTTATTCATTGCTGGTGGGAATGCAAAATGGCACAGCCCCTTTGGAAGAGAGTTTGGCAGTTTCTAACAAAACTAAACAGACTCTTACCATAGGATCCAACAATCATGCTCCTTGGTATTTACCCAAAGGTTTTCAACAAAACTTATGTCCACACAAAAACCTGCACATGGATGTTTATAGCAGCTTTCTTCATAATTGTCAAAAATTGGAAACAATCAAGATGTCCTTTAGTAGGTCAATGGATAAATAAACTGTGGTACATCGGAGCAATGGAATATTATTCAGCAGTAAAAGAAAATGAGCTGTCAAGCCATGAAAAGATGTAGAGGAACCTTAAATGCATACTACTAAGTGAAAGAAGCCAATCTGAAAAAGCTATATCATACTATATGATTCCAACTATGTGACATGCTGGAAAAGGCAAAACTATGGAGACAGTAAAAAGATCAGTGTTTGCCAGGGGTTGGAGGGTGGGAGGATGAATAAGCAGAGCACAGGAGATTTTTAGGGCAGTGAAAATACTCTGTATGATACCATAATGATGGATACATGCCATTTAACATTTGTCCAAATCCATAGAATGTAAAACACCAGGAGTGAAACCTTAATGTAAACTATGGACTTTGTGTGATTATGATGTGTCAAGGTAGGTTCATCAACTGTAAAAAATGTACCACTCTGGTGGGAGAAGTTGATAATGGGAGGCTATGCATGTGTGGGGGCTAAGAATATATGGGAGTCTCTGAACCTTCCACTCAATTTTGCTGTGCACCTAAAATTGCTCTGAAAATATAGTCTTTTATTTTTTGTTTTGTTTGTTTGTTTTTGTGAGGAAGATCAGCCCTGAGCTAATATCCATGCCAATCCTTCTCTTTTTTTTTTTTTTTTTTTTTTTTTGCTGAGTAAGACTGGCCCTGAGCTAACATCTATTGCTGATCCTCCTCCTTTTTTTTTTTGTCCCTTTTTCTCCCCAAAGCCCCAGTAGATAGTTGTATGTCATAGTTGCACATCCTTCTAGTTGCTGTATGTGGGACGTGGCCTCAGCATGGCCGGACAAGCGGTGCATCAGTGCACGCCCGGGATCCGAACCCAGGCCACCAGTAGCGGAGCGCGCGCACTTAACTGCTAAGCCATGGGGCCAGCCCCTGAAAATACAAAGTCTTAATAAAAAAAAGTCTTCAAAAAAAGTTAAGCCTGATTAGCAAAAACAAAAAATACTGATAATAATACTGATATTATATATTTATATGTATATATTATATATTTATATTGAAGTATTAATGATGTATAAATGACTCATCATTTTTATTTTCTTGCTGAAACTACTAGGTAGATAAGATATGAGCTCCCAAGATAGAGATTTCCAGAAAGTGAATGTGAACATCAACATTTAAGAGATAGATGGAGCAGCCCACAAAGAAATCAGAAGGAACAGAAGTGCAGAAGAAGAATAGAAGACTGTGATATTCTCATACAGCATTATCAAAGTATTAGAGTAGTTAACAGTGTCAAAAGTGACAGACACTATTTTAGAGAATATTATGAGAACATTGAGTTTTCGTGTAGAAAGGAATGAGGGGAACTGAAGAATTTATTTTACCCCAAGACATGTAAGCATTCAACCCTTTGCTCAGCCCACAGTGCCAAAGGCACACAATTAAGGTCTTTCATTTAGAGAAACTTACGTGACAGAATCCAGAATAAAAGAATTTCAGCTTTGGTAATTCTTCAAATGAATAATCTCTATAAAATAGTTCAGAGTCCAATTTCTTCTTGTCTATTATTTCCATCTGTAAGAATATCACTTAAAAGCATTGTGTATCAAAACTAAACCCTGTATAAATCCTTACCACTATGTTATGTTGCCTCCTCCAGAAGAAACTTGAGTTTGGGTTTAAAGCCAGGTGGGTTTCCATCATCAGCACTTATTAGCTGTGTAACACTGGGCAAGATATTTAACCATGATGAGCTTCAGTTTCCTCTCTCTGAAGCAGAAATGAGAGGGTTGCTTTGAGGATAAGTCAGATAATGCAGGTAGTAAGTGCTTAATGGGTTGCAATAATGTTAAAGCTCTCATAACATATTTTAAAATGCCATTGTTTTTGCTTCTGTTACTCTTCCTCTCAATACCTGTATCCAGGTCTTTGTGTTTGAAAAGTACCTTGTCACCATGATCTGACTCACACGTATTTATTATAACTGCTATTAGTATAAATAATGTGACATCTCCTTGACAAAATTGAGCCCCTGCCCTTCGCAGAACATTTTTATTTTTAACCCTCAACACTTCAGTGGTATCTGGTTTCTAATAATATGCCACATTAATGAATTGAAGGACAAAATCATGATAATCTCAACAGATGCAGAAAATGTACGTGATAAAATTCAACATTCAGGGCCGGCCCTGTGGCTTAGCGGTTAAGTGCGCGCGCTCTGCTGCTGGCAGCCCGGGTTCGGATCCCGGGCACGCACCGACGTACCGCTTCTCTGGCCATGCTGAGGCCGCGTCCCACATACAGCAATTAGAAGGATGTGCAGCTGTGACATACTACTATCTACTGGGGCTTTGGGGGAGAGAGAGAGAGAGAAAAGAAAATTCAACATTCATTTATGATTTAAAAAAAAAAAAACACTCAGGGACCAGCCTGGTGGTGTAGTGGTTAAGTGCACGTGCTCCGCTGCGGCAGACCAGGGTTCAGATCCCGGGCACGCACTTACGCACTGCTTGTGAAGCCATGCTGTGGTAGCGTCCTACATAAAGTGGAGGAAGATGGGCACGGATGTTAGCCCAGGGCCAGTCTTCCTCAGCAAAAAGAGGAGGATTGGCATGGATGTTAGCTCAGGGCTGATCTTCCTCACAAACAAACAAACAAACAAAAAACACTCTTAGCAAACCAGGTTAGAACAGACATTCAATAACCTAATAATAAATATCTACAAAAACAAGACATCAACAAATATACTTAAAGATGAAATAATGAAATTTATTCCCTTTGAAATTGGAAACAAAGCAAGGATGTTATAACTTTTATTCAAGAATTGCTCAAGTTCATAGTAATGCAGTAAGGCAAAAAAAAAAAGACATAAAAAGTATAAAGTCATGATTATATATGATGAAAATTTAAAATAATTCACAGATAAATCACGAGACTTAAAGAGTGTTTTGCAAGATTGCTGTATATGAAATCAATATTTAAAAATCAGTTCATTTCTATATATCAGATAAAGTGTTAGGAAATGAAATTTAACAAATGCTTTTATGATAGCACCATAGTATCATACCTAGGAATCAATCTAACTAAAGTTGTGCTAGACTTCTATACAGAAAACTGCAAACACTAAGAGAAAGTAAAGAAAACCTAAATCTAAATTGTGTTGTAAAATTTGAATAGATTGGAACACTCAACCTTATACATTTGTCAATATGAAATGATGTAATCTAAACTCTTATGGATTTTTTTTATTTGACAAACTGACTCTAAAGTTTATAGGGAAATACAAAGCACTTGAAAGAGCCAAGGCTTTCTTAAGTCTTAAGCTGTTGGGTCTTTGGGGACAATTTTTATAGGCAAATAGCATCAGTTGGATTTGTCTACTAAACCCCTAATTTTAACTAGTAGGACTTTGGGGATAAAGAGGGACAATGTGATACAAGCAGTAGATACATCCCCACTAGATCATAATCCTGGTAACCAAGTGTTATGAGTATAAACCAACCAAGTTGTAAGGATGATTAAAATCTTCAAAGGAAGCTGAAATAGTGAAGGGAGGAGAGGCTGTGGTCTCAGTGTCACAAGTGCGAGTCCCACCTCCGAACCTGGGATGATAACACTGGGGAGGAAGGAAGGTCTGAGGCTCTCTCAAGTGCCTGCCCATGGTCGGTGACTTTTCAATTAGAAATTAAATAAATGCCAGAAGTGTGGATGTAGGAAGATGAGAGAGTGGAGCTTTGTTTCCCTGACCCAACTCTGTTTGGGAGGGGCTAAAAATACAGTGGCTGACTACAAGGCAAACGAAGTTTTTCAGGCCTATGTCATTGCTTTTAATTCAGGAAAATTCTGTTTTTACGTGCAAGTTAATTTTTAATTCTTACAGACAGTTCCTCTGCCTTCTGAAAAGAGCTGGACCAGGCTTTCATTTAATTAGTTTGTATAAACTATGCTGAGCTGTTTGAGAATTTTTTTTTCAATTGTTTTGAGATGATAAGGTTTCAAATAATTTTCTACTTGGAAAAGTAGAGAATTTTAAGGTAGAGCATTAAGAGTAGCTAATGGAGATATGGAACATTTACCAGTAAAGTATAAAAAATTATTTTGACATGATTTTTTAAAAGAAAACATAACCTTGCAGGATGAGAACTGAGGAAAAGCAATAGAGAGAAATAAGCTGGAGAAAAAATGGGTTTTAAAAAAGTTTTCCACTAAACAGAAAGTACAGAGATCACCTTCAGGTATAGCTGGATCCAGATGCTCTCATGGTATGACCAGAAAACTATCTGTATTCATCTCTCATCCCTGAGATTCTTTGCATTATCTTCAATCTCTGAAAGGGTCTTCCCACCTGGTAGTAGAGATGGACACGAGTAACTGAAGTCTTCATTCTACCACCATCACAATGCACCCCTTTTCTGATGGCATCAGTAAAAGTCTTTGGATTGACTCTAGTTTTCCAGACCTGTGTGCCTGGGGCTGGGGTCAGCCCCACTTATATCACACAGACAAAAAATGTGGAAGGGAGTTTCACCAAAGTGGTGCTATACTGATGAACATTTTTTCCACTGCAAAATAATTATTCACTAAATGGAGCTGTAATAAACATCTATTGCTTCGAAAGTATTTTCCATGCTTCTGACATCACCAGTCTTGCCAATACACCTACTTTGCTCTTAGAAGACACTCGGGTTGTCTTCACTACTGAAGTCCACCTCCTTTTTAGGTGTTCACACTTCCAGATGGCTAGAGGCACTGGAAACTGGTGTGCCATGTTTTTTTCCACAGAAATTTTGGTGATTTTGAACCAGTGGTATTTTTCAAGTGGCCATTTTTCTATTTAAAAAAGTACTTGATATGTATGAATTTCAAAGATGTGGCCCATAATTATTTGGCTCATATTTTGGGCTACTTCTATCCCCCAAAGTATTCTTGTGAGATATCTTAACTCAAAAAGTAAACTTCCCCACCACTAAGGCATTCAACAGCCATTTACTAAGTGCTTACCTGTTATACTCTAATTCTTTAGGCACAGGGTATGTTAATTCACAAGTAAATTAGAGTCTCTGTCCACAAGATCCCAGTGTAATGAATCTAATTTCCCCAAGTTCAAATCTATCTCTTCTTTGCCTAATCTAGGCTTAGGTTTGCCCCAATGTAAGAAATTTAAATTTCGTCAACAAAAGTTCAATATTTCATGTTAACCAAAGCTATATTTGAAGGCAAATTCCAATAGTGTGGTCTGATACAAATGACACCATTCACAGCAAACAGCAACAGGCTAGCTGCAGTTCTGAGTCATGTTTCAGTAAATAGAGCATGCGTAGGAACTCTGACCCTCAGGCAAGCTTTCTGCAACTCAAAGTAGTGAATGTGATAAACTCCTTAAAACTAGCCTGTGTGTGAGAAATTAACCAAAGTGGTGCTGCCAGGCACTGGTCTTGAAACAACTTAAAATAAGAGAAAAATATTCTGTCTTCTGTTATCCCTCTTTTTCAGGAAGAAGCAAAAGTCAACTTAATGAATTGAAGAGAACTGGAGGTAGTTTATAAGGATGGAGTCCAAAGGTAAGTTGGAGTTTGTAGAAAATAGAGTTTAATTCTTTCCCTTTGTCCCTGGTGTCACCTGCTTAGGCTCTTGGTGGCAGCCAGTAATCTTAGTTATCTGAAGGGCAAGAAAACCTGAAGACAACTAGAAGAATCCAAGTCCCATGATCTAAAACATAGAGTGGTGATCATAAATACAAACATAGTCAAGAACTCCCTCAAATCCTGGCATTTCTGAAAACAGGTACGTCCAAGTGCCCGGCCTGGCAGTGGGCATGTGAGTGACAGCCCAGGTGGTCAGCTCTGTCAGGCTGCACTGACACAGGTCGTGTTTCAGGGACAGGATTTCCTTTGAGGACTCTGGTGAACCCTTGGAGTTGCCTAACTGGCTGACCTGGGAAATCCACACCAAGTGGCCAAGGCACCAGAAGGGGATTGAATTTGGACTTTTGACCATCTGCATACAATCTCCGTCTCATTCTGGGAACCAGGCAAAGGGCTCGTTCCCTTTGCAAAGCTGAGAAAAGGGTTTCCAAGGAAACACAAAAGCCAAGGTCAGTTTAGATTCAGAAAATCACTGCACTGAAGAGTCTATGAACCTCTCCCTGCAGAAATGAGGGAGGAATTCTGTGTCAAGCTGGTTCTTACACATGTGCAAAATAGACCACCCAAGAGGCGGCTCTTCCTGAGCAAAATGACCTGCTTTCCTTCTGCTTCCTATGTCTGCGACTCTGGGCCCAGGAGCAAACTGATGACACCAGGCTGGGGGTAGAGAGGACCATTCCTATTCACTGCGGACCATCCTATTCATTGTGGACCATCCTATTCATTCATCTATGACAGAAGATTTCAGTAGAGAAAGCTATTACATTCAAAGACTTCAGCAGTGGCTGTTATCTGCAAAGCACTTCTAAAGGCAAAACATAGGAGAGGATTTAACAAATGAAAACAGCCAACTTACTAATGCACTTTTTATCCGTCTTTCTTTCACACTTGTACAATATGACAAATTTGGGCAGAGGTACCCTGGGGATTTCTTAGAATAATCCGTAACCAAGTGGCTGTGCTGTCATGTCACTACTTCCTGTGGCCCGCAGTCTAAGCCTCCTTTCTATGTTGTACCCCTGGTATTGTTTATTCTTTCTCACTGTTCTTTGCCTTTTCAGCTCTCTCCTCCAAATAACACAAACTTGAGCTTAAGGCTTAGCCATCTATTAAAAGACAAGGTCTCCTCCAGGTAGTAATATACTTGATTACTGTTTTCACTTACGATGTGAAGTTTAGTATCCTATCAGTTGGTCCCAAAATAACCCCAACCAAGTTCACCAATTTGCAGACTGTAGACTAAATATGGCCTTTAGATATTATGTTTGGCTGGCCCAGTGATTTTTTTGTTTTGTTTTGTCTTGGTTTTGTTTGGTTTTGTTTTGTAGTTGAATTTGAATGACTTTTGGCAGAAGATTCTTTCTCAAATTCCATAGACTCCACCCCTCTCTATTGCCATAGACCCTGTAGACATCTGGGTTTGTGATGCCTGCCCTATCTAGTAAGAGATAATAGAAGGCATCCGTGTCTCCTTCCCAATCTCGTGATGAAAGTTTTCAATATTTCACCTCTAAATTTTATAAGATTCTTTTTTTGTTTGTATTTGTATTTTTTTGAGATGTTCATTATCAGATAAAGAAGACCTTTCCATTCCTAGTGTACTTTAAGTCATTATCATGAATGAGTGTTGAATTCTATCAAATACTTTTTCTGTCTCTATTGAGATGGTCATATTATTTTTCTCTCTTTTTTTCTGTTCAGTGCTAAACTACATTGCTTGATCATCAAATATTAATTCAACATTATATTCTCAGAATAACCCTGGCTTGGTTGTGATATATTATCCTTTTATACAGACCCTGATTATGATTGCAATTATTTTGTTTAGAATTTTTACCTAACTTGAAGAGAGAGCTTAGTTTGTTTGTTTTTGAGAGCTTAGTTTTTAATTTTCCTTTTTAGAAACTGAAATGTTCTCATTAGGCTGTGGGAATCAAGGAAATGCTCGGCTCATCACAGAAGTTGGGAGGGGTTTCCTCTTCTCTATTCTCTGAGAGACCCTGAGTAAAATGTATGTTATTTCACATTGCAGGAAGGATTTTAATTTCAAGTTCAATTTCTTTAATAGATACAGAACTATATCTTCTTTTTCTTCATGTGACACTTTGGTAATTTGAGTTTTTCTAGAAATTTGAGCTTTTTTAAAATGAAATTTCAAATTACTTAGTGTAGTGTTCTAAATAATAGCCTCTTATTACCTTCTTGCTGCCGGCATGATTTCTAATGGTGTCTCCTTCTTCATTTCTGATATTGATAGTTTGAGCTTGTTCTCTATTTTTCATCAGTCCTGCCAGAAGTTTATTGATTTTATTAATCTTTTCTCAGAACTAACTTTTGACTTTATATTCTCTTTTATATGTTTCTTTTTAACTTAATTACTTTTAATTTACAATGACTTAGATATGGCTGCACCATAAGACATAATTAAGCATACAGATGTTTGCAACTATATGTAGAATCATCTTGAATGTGATAGATACAGACTCTGACAATCCAGGTGTGTTGTGTAGGTGGCCCAAATATCCTGAGCAGCGTTGCTGTCAATGATGTGGTTTTCTGGGATGGTGAACAGCTTGTGGAATCTTTCTAATCAAGCCAAATACAGTCTTCTCTCAATTTAGTTATTACTGGAAGATTCAATGTATATTAAAATGCTGCAGAAATATTTTGTGTTAATATAAAAGAAGTTAGGCTCTAGGTAGATTTTTCTACATCTATGTAAATATCCAGCAAGACAATTTGGAAGTTGTGTAGGATGTGGGGCAATTATTTGACTGCAGGACACCTTGTATCTCTGACCCCTCTCACTGAGTGTCCATAGTGTTTCCTGATCATTGTAACGAAAGGAAAGAAAAAGCCTCCTAAAATTTCCAAAATGCCCTTGCGTGGCTCTACCATCCCCGTTGAGGTATAACCACTATTATAAGGGAAAAGTCATATGGCAGATGATCCTCATTTTTTCCTTGTCAAAAATGGATCTTTCTTTAACTCCTCCATCTCCACTATGATTCGGGATTGACCACTGGGCTCCACTTTGCCTCTCCTGCTTGGACATGTGTGGCTCCCTGGGGCTTGCCCTAACAGGGGCTTCCTCCAGGCTGTATTCAGTCCATTCCTACTATGTAATAGCACTTACTGGCCACGCCTACAGCGATGCTAGTGCAAGATCTGTTCCCAACCTGTGTGGCAGCCTTGATTTTGGTCTCTCTAAATCCCCTGTAGGCATGCTTCCATCCCACTTCTTCACTTGGACCATCCTGGACTGACTTCCAGTGTAGCCTGAGCCCTTCGATGCAGCAAGTGGTCACCTCGGCATAAGGCTCCCTCCCTAGAGGTCCCAGGGGACTTTCCAGATCCAAAATTGGAATCAGGGCTGAGTCGAGGCACAGAAGGTCCTGATTGGGTTTGGCACTCCAGTTCATTACATATTTTAGGAGCACTGCCTAGATTATTTGTGAGTTTCAAATTCCTTCACCCATGCTTTAACCTAGTTGCTACTTCTGTCTCTTTCAACCCTTAACTACCTCCTTTCTTGGGCCAACATGATGTCGTGTACCAATTACCAAACTGATGTTCTCTATGCTAGTAGCAATTCTAGGATGATGTTAACCCACCAAATTACAAGGGCTGCAGCTTCCAGTCCCTTAGCTAGCTGGGATTTCCCTTCCACTGGGTCCCTCACACTGAGGGATTCAACGCGTTTGATACTGGGACATGTGACACTGCCTACATTGAGACGGTTCCCTCCTCCAAGCACACCTATCCAGATTATACATCAAATCCTTTCTGATCTTTCCTTTGACACAAGTTGCTGCTTACCTGCCAAGCTGAAGGTGATACCATTGCCATCAGTAATGTGACCAGGGGCTCTCTGCTGCAGGGCTGCTCAGGTACTGACCTGACTCGATGAAACTCTTCTTTGTATTGAAACTCCTCCTCTTGATGAAACTCCTACCAGACATGCCCCTGTAGACCTGGAGAGTCCCATAGCCAAGCAAACCATGTCCCAGCTACTCACCAGTGCACTGCCAAAGCAGGATTGAAAAGGAGCCTGACCTTTGCAGGAGTACTAATTTTTTGTTTTGTTCTGTTTTTTGTTTTAGTTAT
Source organism: Ceratotherium simum simum (assembly GCF_057802395.1). NCBI lineage: Eukaryota > Metazoa > Chordata > Mammalia > Perissodactyla > Rhinocerotidae > Ceratotherium > Ceratotherium simum. The sequence continues at coordinate 16,968,674 of NC_141900.1, forward strand.
GCTTTCCTCTTTCCTTCTATGACCCAGCAGTAATTGTCAGAGGGACATATGTAACCAATTTTAACATAACTAACAAATGGAACATACGTAAACCAGTTCTAGCATAACTAACAAGTGGTCAACAAATGGTTGGTCAAACTTTCCCCAGCGTAGGTGTGGTATAACAAGACAGGGCAGACCTGGGGAAAGCATTTTTCTGTAAAGGATCCTATTTATCTAGACAGCTGTTCTGATACCAGATGTTGATTGCAGCTACATTGGCATCAACCTTGTTCATGTGTGTTTCTGCATTTCTGTTACTGTCCTGGTCTTCCTGCATCCTAATATTTTTCTATACTCTCGGATTCTTACTCTACCTCCCCGCTTGCCAGGGTTGGCACTACTCATCTTCTATCAAATTCAGACAAATCCAAGCATGCCCAGAGAAACACATGTGAGTAGTCTGTTTGGAAAGTTGGTCTCATTGTAACTTTGGCCACAAGCTGACTCCTCTTGTGTGTGGAATGCTCCTATGTTGGGTGCTTGAGATAGGTAGTACCAACACCGTGTTGTAAAATGAGAACACGTGTCGAATGGACTCAGGGGATATCATAGTGTGTAAGCTACATAGACACTGACTAAAACTTTTCTTTGTAAATATTTTCTTTATAGTTAGTCACTAAAAATTACAGAGCTTCAGTCACTAAAAATGTATTTCTTATGCATAATCATTGAAACCAGAAATGTAACCTGATTCTGAAATTGAAACAGAGCATTTTATTCTGGTTTCCTTCATGGGAAATGACTGACTTTGGGAGAGTAGAAATAGAAAGTTAGAAGCTTATGAAGAAGAACCAAAGATGCATAATGCTCAAAACACCATTACAATATTTGGTAAATCAAATTTCATATATAAAATTTAAAATGGCTAAAGAGCATTGTAGCATTGGCTTTGTAAAGAACTAAGCTATATCTGAATTAAACTTTTGGCTGCTCAAAAGCTTTCTGAAATATCTGATCAAATGGATTAATTCTCAAATGCAGAGGTGGTTCCGGATGCCCCTGTGGGGTCACAGTCCCAGACCACACACATCTCCTCTCAATGCTCTTGTATATTCCCTGGCTCCGTCACCAATGGCCACACCAGGTATCTGAGGACATTTTTTCTCGTTTGACAGAAAACCTATTCAAGAGGGATTGTATACAAAAAAGTACCTATTTCCATCCAACTTCTATAGCCTTTTCCCATTAATATGCTGTGTTGCTAACATAGAAAAGTCTGCCATGGAAAGTGAATCGAGTACTCCTTTTAAGGAGCACAAACTGGGAGATTAGGAAGGGGAATTTAAAACATACTAAGATTCCACTTCTGGGAATTTTCACACGTCATATTTCCTTAGTATAAATTCAAAACACATATTTAAAAGAGAAAAAAACAACAAAAACATATATGCAACAGAAAATTGCATAAGTACATGAGTCCTTCATATAACCAAATACTGTATTATCATAGTTCTTAATATAGATTCGTACTAAATGTCATTGAAAATATTCACAGAAGAATCTCAAGTGAAAAAAATAAATTATGGAACATACCTAGTTGGTCAAATTTTGTAAATATATATTTATTCAGAGGTTCATACAAAATCTGGATAGAGGTACATCAATGTGGAATAATGGTGATTATCTCTGAATGGTGGGGTTTTGGACAACTATTTTTTTTTTTGCTTTACTGGTTCTAATTTTTCTGCAATGGACTTGGATTGATTATATAACAAATATGCTGAATGCAATAAAAAGCATATTTCCCAATGTCCCAGCCTCGAGTCAATGAAATGACTAGTAGGAATGAAAATAGGTGCACAGTGTTTTAGAGTGCCTTCCTGGCCTTTCTAACTGTTGCCTAACCTGCCAGCTCTCTTGCTTTGGAAACTTCTGACCTACATTAAACGCTGGATGGGTTGATGGAAAACCATTGCTGGCTTTAGCTTTTACCATAAATGAAATGGGCTCATTTTATCATGTAGTTTGACTGAAATTTACAATCTAGATATGGCTGGTTATAAGCATGGCATGAGGTTATGTGCATTAAGATTGCATCAAAATGGTTTATGTGTTTTAATTATTCACTGCTGTTTTTAACTATAAAAAAAACAAGAGATCAGGAAGAGAGGCCCTCTCCAAACTATGAATGGCTGAAGTGTGACATATTCAGTATTCTGTGTTCATTAGGACTAAGGCAGAGCTATATTTTCTCTAATAGTATAATCCACTGTGCTTAATTTTGCATCCGTCTTCATGTTAGTTAAGTTATCAGGGCAATAGAAGATTAAAACCAGTACTTGAGTCTTTATGACACATCATTATATAAACAACCTTTAACTTCTAATAAAAATTGTTTTACCATAAGAGAAAAATTAATCTGTAATTGTTGACTTGTTTTGGGTTTTTCTTCAGAAGACATTGAGCTGGTAGGCTAGGAGAGCACCTAGTAGTGGTGTTTACATAAGGAGAAAGATGACTAATACTCAAAGATACCTTTACTCAAAGGCAAGTGGCAGATGTTGCTGATCATAAGAAAGCAAATGTGAAAATGACAATTCTTCCACATACTGAATACACTAACATCCTGTTTTACAGATGAGGGAACCAAGAAATGACGGAGCAAGATTTTAAACAATTTTTGTTTGATTTCAAAGTCCCACTTTCCATGAAACTATAATACCCCTATAATACTACCACGCCTCTGTAGTAATTCTTATGCTTTTCACAGTGCCACCACGTAATAAATACTGTAGGTATTTGTTGACTGATATGACAATCAAAAGAAGTATTTATCATTATATTCACATATGTGGCTAATGGAGGTTTCTGCAACATAGAAAAATCCAAAAGACATTAAATTTTTGTTACTATATAATGTAAATACTATCCTTTCCTGAAAGGTGTTGTGATACAAAACATTTAAACTTGCTTATTGAGAACAAAGAAGTCTTCTACTCACTTTTGATCCCATTCCAAACCAAAGGAACTCTTGTGCTGGGTTTTGAAACAAAGTGCTGAAATGATACATGTCCCTTGCTAGACTGTAAACCGCAGTCCCTTAATCCAGATGACCTCAAGGCTTGACCAAAGAGTGCTCAGCTGCTTCTTCCGGTTACCTTTTCATGCTGGCTTGTCCTTAATATAGCTAATGCTCCCCAGATGTGTCAGCTGCTAGCTCTCTTTAACCCTTGCTGGTCTCATATGCAGCACTGGCTGCTTCTCTCAGACACAGGAGTGAAAGAGATATCTCCTAATGGAAAAATTGCAAATCTTTCAAGTGCCGTCAGGCCATGGCAATGCCATGCAGCAAAGCGACCAAATGCATGTTTTTGTTTTGGATATTTTATTTTTGAAAATTAAAAAAAGAGAGAGAGAGAGAGAATAATATAATAAACTCTCCGTGTGCCATTACCCAGCTTCAACAAAATGATTTCATGTATACCCTTACCCACATCCACCTTCTCAAATGATTTTTTAGCAAATTCCAAACATTTTATTTTATGAACAAACATTTCATTATGTAACTCTAAAAGTAAAGGACTTTTCTTTTTACATAACCACAATGCCGTGATTGTATCTTAAAAATTATAATTCTGAGTGTTATCAAATATTTGGTCAGTGTTCAAATTTCCAATTATATCTTTAATGTCACGAGTTTTTCTAGTTTGAATCAAGATCCAAACACAGCCTACTTGTGAAGATTGGTTAATATATTCCTTTAAAGTCTGTTTTCACCTATTGGTTTCCCCTCCATCTTTTTTTTCCCGTTTGCAATTTATTTGCTGAAGAAACTTGCTTGTTTGTCAAGATGGTTAGGATTTTGATGGTTATATCCCCATAGTATAGTTTAATGTCCCTCTTTCCTCTGAATTTTCTGTAAATTAGTAGTGGGATCTGGAGGATAGACCAGATTCAGGTTTGATTTTCTGAAAAGATTCCTTATTAGGAGGTGCTTTGTTCCTCCGTCAGAAGACATCTAATATGTGGTTAACTTTCTCTTTTTGATATTAGCAGTAATTGATGCTCAATGCCTGATGGTAATTCATTTTGGGTTGCAAAAGGATAATATTCCTATTCTATCATTTCTTTTTCATTTATTGGCTGAAATACCACAATAAAGAAAATCTTACTCTTATCTACTATTTGATTACCCAATGGTTCTTGTTTATGAGTTTTCAAAATAATGAGTTGGTTCACTAGTGTCGTCTAATGGCTGAACAATTACTTTTTAAAGTATTGTTATGAACTCATGGATTTAAATTTATCTTATATGTTTCAATCTTTTGAAGATTTTTTTCCTCATTGATCCTCATGAGGGATCTCATCTTTGACAGTCTGAGACTTGATTCCTAGGTCTTTAACACACAGCTGGTAATCTTTGATTGCTTCCTTGTTATCCGATATGAGAAGAGTTTCCAGATGATCTTGTTTATTTCCTGTCCTGACCTGGAATTAGCCATTTCTCCAAGGAGCTCTGATTATTTTCAGAAGGAAATTGGATTTCAGCACCAAATTCTGGGTGCTGTAGGTACTCCTTGCTACTGGGTGCATTGGTATTTCTAGGACTTTTCAGTTGAAAAAATTAGAAAGTCATTTTTTCAAGCGGAAAATATCAGTTTATATTGATCCTTCAAATTCAAGACTAAAAGATCTTTATTTAATCTCTTCTTTCTGACATCTGTTTTTCTTTTCTCCCTTGCCAAGAATCTTGCTTGTGAAGCACACTGGATAATAGGATTATAATATCACATAATTACATTTTATACACACAACACTTTTTGAATTACAAAACCATTGCTATGATATAAAATATGATTACTGAAAACTGTTTAAAATTTTTTCCAGCATTTTCGTCCTTACGGCATATGTTATTAGGGATGTATCATCAAAAACTTGTTACTTGGATTAGTTTCTGTATGGTTATGCCAGCAACTAGTTACCCATTTAGATTCATGTATCTCATTTTAATTTCAATTTTTAGGGATTAAATTCTTTTTATTATATAAAATGCTTACATGGTTTCAAAGTCAATTCTATAAAACAAGATATATTCGAAGAAGTCTACCTTCTATCCCTGTTTCTTCATCCTATTCACACTGTACCCTTAGAGGAGATGTCAACATTAGGATGGTTACATAAAAATATTACATACTATATTTCTTCCCTTATTACCATCATTTATTCACAGTGCTACAGTTAACTATATGCTAATACTCATCAACTGTCCTTAAATTGATATATCTCCAGTTATTTTAATTGTCTTAAGGTTATTTCCTAGTAGATACCTCAGGAATAACTCATGGATAATGAAGAGTTTGACTTTATAATTAAAAAACAGTTTATCTGAATACAAAATTCTTCGCTCAGATTTTATTTTTTGGTTTACCCCAGAAGGCATAAAATGTTGCTATTGAAAATGCTTGACAGTTTGATTTTCTTTCAGTTATATGTGACCTAGTGTTTTTTTTTTTTTAGTGAGGAAGATTGGCCCTGAGCTAATGTCCATTGCCAATCTTCTTTTTTTTGCTGAGGAAGATTAGCCCTGAGCTAACATCTGTGCCCATCTTCCTCCATTTTGTATGTGGGAGGACGCCACAGCATGGCTTGATGAGTGATACATAGGTCCGTGCCTGGGACTCAAACCTGCAAACCCCGGGCTACCAAAGCAGAGCACATGAATTTAACCACTACCCCACCAGGCTGGCCCCATGACTTAGATTTTTGTCCAGCTGTCAAAAGAATTTACTCATTTTCTTCAACAGCCAATAGTTTCATTAGACTTTTCTCAGTGCTCTCAGTCTATTTTCCCAGGTACATGGTGTAACTTTACAACATGTACTTTCAGATACACATATATTCTTAATTTTACGAGCATTTGTTTTTAATTATAGGTTTTTGTTTTATATCTCATTTAATGTTTTGGTTTTCTTCTTTGAGGATTCTTATTATACATATGCTGTTTCTTCTTTTCCTATCTTCCATAAGGTTGAATATAACAGAGATTTCCGAGGGCTAATATCTGAATTGCACCTATAAAAAGCCTAACTTGGAGTGAAAAGTAAATTTTAGGGAACATGGTCCAAGGATAGAAGTGATTAACAACCAGGTGAGTTGAATGGATATTGTCTATGATTCAGACAACCAATAGGCTGCTTGTTTCCTAGTATACTTATGTCCTCGTATTTTCTTAAGTGGCCAAAATAAGAAATTACATGAAATTTACTATTGCATTTGAGATTATGCAGAGTTTCCAAAGTAAAGTTTACAAAACAGTCCTGGGGGAAATTATTTATAATTCATTGCTAAGCAAATCTTTGTTTTCCTTGAGAGCTGTGTTTCCTTTTCTTGATGAAAGTCATCATAATTAGGCTTTCTATTTCCCCCTGGCTGCTAGGAATCCAAATTGTGGCTCAGTCTTGCAATAATAACTGTAATTATTTAGAGATCCTTACTGCATGAATGTATTCTTTAACTTGGTCCCAACTTTTACTTCAAAGGTTTTTAAACTTTGTTGTCAAAGGACAAGCTTGCAGAGAAATTGTATACAAAATGTAGTTTGAATACGCATTTTTTTTCTGGGAAAGTCTGGACATTTCATCAGATACTGATTCTAAAAGGAATCTGTAATGCAAAAAGAATGTTAAAACTACCGTTGTTATTTCATTTGATTTATAAAACAGAAACTTCTGTTCTAGTTTAATTTTAAACTCTCAGTGACTTATATCAAAATAACTTGTTCACTTTTGGAATCATATTAAGCTTTTTTTTGTCTTGACAAAATATAATTAATAATGGACTGATGAATTTACAGTGTAGATCCCAATCTCTGAAAATCAAGTCATGCCATTTGCACGTCTGGATCATGTAATACAGGGAAAAAAGCTAAGCTCTTTTTCTACAAATATTATTAAGAGCCTGATGAAAAGTCATCACTTGGGTTCACTAACTTTGGAAAGAAGGCTAGCATCATATTGATCATTCCAAGTAGTGTTCTCCCTAAAATAGGTTGAGACACAAACCACTTGAATAAAGTCACTTATTATTTCTACATAAGCTAGTTTCATTTTATTTCTTCTCTAGGTTTCTCTTCCTCCCACCATTGCATTGTGATTTTTTGTGCATGGGTAAATGTCTTGTGGGCTTTTGGTAAATATTTACCAGATTGGTCATAGGTTTATTACCATACATCAGATGCCTGTGAAGAAATGTGTCCATCCTCTTAACTACGAGTTAAGGTCTGCAAATAGTTCCCTTGCTTGATGCATAAAGATGAAATATATTGTAAGATAGAGTGTTTTGTAGAATTAAAACAAATGATAAAATTATATTAATATTATGTCTGTCTATCTATGTATCTATGTATCTATCTATCTGTCTGTCTGTCTATCTATCCCAGTAGAATGAAGAGGTAGAACAAGGCACACAGTACTTATTACATCAAAGCTGACCAAACTTGGGAGGAAAAAATTAAGCTTATGTTTGGGAATCCAAAGTATCTCAATTAAATGTGTAATTGAATGGAATCACTTATCTAGAATGCATTCATTTTATATTTTGTCAATGATTTATTTTTAACTATTTGTGGCAATTCTTCAACTCTTTTTCTAGCGTACCTTAAGTTTGTGATTCTGTGAACAATAGATTGGCATTTAAATAAAAAGAGTTTCATTTACTTGAGAAATAAAATTAACTTCTTCTGATTTTGTACCTATTGAAAATATGGTTGCAATTTATATTCCCCTTGCAATAGTCTAAGGAGTTAGCTCTGAATAATTTCTGCCGGTCTTGCTATTCTTAATGCAATTAGATTAAACTCTGTAAAATTTAGAGAATTTAGATTTGACTTGACATTTCAAAATATTTAGAAAGTGGCTAATGATTAAATGTTGAATGGTAATATACATAATTTTCCATGACATGAATAAAAACATCTAGATGAAATTTCCCAAGTCATTTGCACTTTAAGCAAACAATTACACATTTTTGGTCTGTTGAGTTATTCAATCAACTAGAATTAGTAGTTAACTTGCAATTTGATGGACCTGAGATGAGGAGAAAAATATTTGAGGTTGGAATCTGTTTATGTAAATGTTTTTATAAATTGTGGAGTCAGCTTAAATGCCTAAAGTGGATTCTGACACTGACGTTATTTTCTTTCTCCCTGCCAATTCAATTCACAGAGTCGGTGGCACTTAAGTGGCCAAATAGTTAGGTTACAAGTATTTATTAAGGTAAGCAAATCCTCACCCATTGCGTGTGGTCAGACATCTGATTTTAATTATGGGAGAGGTAGGTAAACATTGATGCTATGGTTAGATAGAAGCTGGTATGCCTTTTCTAAGCTCATTAGAGATTATAGCTTGCCAGTTTACACATACACATACACGAGGTCTGAAATAAAGATTAGTTTCTGTATTCTTTGTTTCTGTATTCTACTGATAATCTTCTGGAGAGATAAATACAGCTTCAAATATAACCCTAGATTAAAAAAGCAAAAAATACAAAACCAAAAATTGACCAGCTTTCAGTTCACGTTCTCTCACACCCATCCCCCGGCCCTAACCCCTAGGTCTCACTGGGCCGTATTACTCAGTTATTTATCCCTAAATCACAATCCCATTTCTCTACCACTTCACGTTTCCCCTAACTGTGCTCTAAACCCTGCCAAAAACAAAAGACCAGAAACAACAACAAAGAAAACCCCACAGAGGTTTTGTTTAACTTCCCTTCCACCTCACCTTCCATTAAATGAATTCCTTAGAAGTCACGTCATTAACAATGCTAGTTTTCAGTAGAATCATTCTACTAATTTCACAAAAGTAAGAATCATAAAGATAGAAGATTGAACATCATTCATATGTTCTTGTTTCTTATGCATTTTATGCTGTAGTTCTAAAAAGCAAAACTGATTTGTGTTAATGTGTCATCACCATATATGAAGCAGCTCAGGGAAAATTTCCGTTAGGAAACTTAACTCGTTTTACGTTAGCCTCACTGAGCTTACCATTGACGCCATTTTTTAATAATTTTTTTCCTCAACTGCCATCAACCTTAACTTAAACTTATATGCTTACTAAATAGAGTTTGGATGACTTTTCATCTCTATTTTCTACTTCTCCATATTTTCTGTAGTTCCATTACCCAAAGATAAGCCTACAAACGGTTTCTAAAGGTTTTGTGATACTGATCACCTCTTGAACTCAAGAAAAAATCAAGAAATATATTTCATGTGCCATTGCCTCTGAGTAACCACGTGCACAACCAACCATCACTGAGAGAAGGTTCAGGATCCTGCAGACAGGTCACGTGTAGTTATAGGCACCATTTTAAAGATGACCCCAGCTCTGAGTTGGCAAACTATTTAAAATAAATTGTTCTACAGATTCCACTTGCTGTATAAGGTTGTTTATATAATTCTGTGTGAAAGCTATCAGTGGGAAACAACAAAACTCCTATTACAATGGCTAAACTTAATGACAACAACAACAAACTCTTGCCAATATAGTGCATGTTTATTCCCATCTTGGCATCTGTTTCTTGGAGGACTAAGGCTTGAATTTTACTGTATGTAAATTATAGCTAAAAAAAAAAAAAAAAGCATAATGCCTGGCATATAGTAACAGCTCCATAAAATGCTATTTTTGATAGCCCTCAAATGCCAGGAGTGTTACTCCTATGCAAAAATGACAATGAACATGATTAAATGACTATGAACATGGTTTATTTTGACAGCTTTAGTTAAATAGTTGCTTAAGAATTTCACTACTATGTATGAATTAGCTTTAAGCACTCTTCGGCCAAAATAAAGAGGTTAAAGATTTCCTCTACGTATTCAGTACACTGGTGAATTTAATGAAGCTTTAATGATTTAAAATAAATTATTTAAATAAAAATTTATTCAAAAATACTTAATAAGTCATTTTCCCCCAAGAATTAGTTAGGAAACCGTTTAAATATCCAGAATCTATCATTTGAATGTTTTGCTTCTTTTCAAATTTCAAAAGTAATACATTTGTGTTGTAATAAGTGAAACAACATAATACAGTTCAGAAATGGGCAAAGCTAACAATCACCCACTCCTATAATCACCCACCCATCCCTATAAGTCAGTAGGTAGAGAGCCACCTTGTTCTTCTAATTTCTGTAAGCATACATACACATATATTATTTTATACAAATCCTACCATAGTATGGATTCTTTGTTAGTAGTCTTCTCTCAGCTTTGATTTTCTGCTTATATCACTTCCCCACCCCATCCTTCGCTCTCTTTGCTGCCTCAACTCCCTACATTATGTATCCCTTTATGATCTTATGTACATACACATTCCATACACTTTTTTGTCATTGTTTATTTTACAAAAATGGAATATTAAATACTCTTCCCTACAGGTCATTTTCCTCATTTAACACATTTTGGAATACCCCCAAGCCCCATGTCAGTTCACATAGCTTAATTATTCTTTAGTAATAGTTGCTAATATTGCATAATATTCCATGAATAATGTATTTAACCATTTTCCATTTGGTTGACGTTCATCTTGCTTACACTTTATTTTTTGCCACTTTAAACAATGCTGCAATAATTTTTTTATATATTTCCCTTCATATACTCTAATACTCTTATACCTACGGGATAGAGTCCCAAAAGTTAAACTGTTGGGCTGAAGTGTATGCAAATTTCTAATTTTAATAGATACTGTCAGTTGTTTTCCAAAAAAACTGTAACCATTTACATTTCCATTTTTTTCACCACACCCATGCCATCAATAGATATTATTGCTCATTTTATCTTTTTATAGTCATATATGAGAACTGTCATAAGACAATTTCTCATTCTTTGATAAATATGGGTAGCCTTTAACAACTAGAGCTAGGAGGGAACTATGACTCCTTCCTCCCAGTCTCACAGTGATCTCTTAAATCAAAGCTAGTCTCAAACTGAATTTTTCTCATGCACACATTATTAGCAAGCAGTCACCAAAACAATCTAGCTATTCCTCTAAGCAGTCTCTGTCCTTACTACACTCTGAGAGCACCTTCCCTCGCAAGGGAGATGCAAGAACAATTTTGAAGCAAGATCGCTTGTTTTTCAATCTTACTAATTTACTAGATGACAAAATCCTCCATTAAGTGGTTGCTGTGGAAGGGTGGGGCTCTGATGGCATATGCAGTTCTGGTCCTAAGGCTTTATTTGCTGCAAAAGTGTTAGAATATTAAGTTCGCCGGATTCCTATACCTTATTTGTGAAAGGTTGGAGGAGCCGACACTAATCTTCCTTGCTAATCACATATCTTGATCACCACTCATCTCACCAATGAAAACTCACTTTTGATCAACGAATGCAATAGTAGAGATTTTAGACTTTGCAATTTAAACTACTTTTCATATTCACTTCTGGAAAGGGGACACCTTATAGGGTTTCTCAAGGGCTAACCGTGGAGTGTGAATTCAGGATTAGTAAACCTTAAATGTTAACTAACTTCTCTAGACTGTAGATTGAAGATAACTTATACACACACCTCATATGGTCGAAGCTGAAGTGTGTTAAAGTAAACGCGCACAGTGTAGCAGGCATCAGGCAGCAGCGTTGCTGCTCTTCCAACAGCAAGTGACAATAAAAGAGAAACACGTTTCTCTATTTTACCAAATATGCTTCAATAATTTAAAAGCATCAGTAGTGGGACCACTATTAGCCTCCTCCTTACAGGAGGAGAGGAGAAAAAAAGACGGCAGCCAGAATCCAGCAGCTGAGTGGATGTGTTCATGAGCTCATGCGTGCAGCATTAAACGCTTAGAGAAAGAAGCCTTATGGGTACTACATTTGCAGGTGGGGAGCAAATACAGACAAATTGTGCCTATATCACAATGTTTGGTGTATTTGTCTTCATAATTCTTCCTAATGGTCAAAGCAGTTCAGTTAGGATTCAAAATACCCGAGGCTGCACTATAAGTGGTAACAAACAGGTTGAAACAAATTCTTTTTCCACACCCCACACTTTTATTTCTTTAAGGGGGATTCTGAAAACACAAAGTTGGAAATAGTTCCATCATTTTCCAAAGTTTGGAAAAATGTTCAAAAGACACATTCATATAATTACTGAATTTAAATTAAGTCTGACATGATAAGCATGTACAGGTATGCGGGGATGAAATGCTTTCCCAAAGGTAATAGAATCACTTTGAGTAATAGCCATTCGGTTGCCTTTATTTTTGACACAGTGATGGGAGCGTATTATGGTCACTGCAGTCTGATAAATGACCTTCCCATCATTCTCATTTTGTGGGTTTAGGTCAGACACCCATATTGTGACTTGGTTGGTGTGGAGGCTGGTGTTTTACTGTATTTTTAGAATATTTAGTCTATTTAGAAAGTTTACATAATTTTGGTTACACTGACTAAAGTGACTAGGACTAAAAATAAGATCGGCTTTTACAAAAACAAACTCTTCTAGCATTAGAAGATGGTAGTGTGTGCCAGTGTTCATTGAAAGTCCATCTGATTCTGGGTTTGGTGCTTAATATTGCAAATAGGGGTGCTCATGGACGAGAGAAAATACCTTGTCTCTGCTATTTGTAGGAACAGAATGTTCCTGAAAGGCAAAATGAAAAATGTCTTTTTACCATGCTGCTTGATCTAGACTGGAGATGCGATGGTGAATGCTCACTGATGGGTGTTATGTAAATTAAAGATACCACATATCTAAGGCTGTGTTAATCTGCTGTGGCAAAGATACCTCATCAGACACAGCAACTGTGACCACGGGTACCCCTTGGTTGAGTTTGCAGTAGACTACTATCATCTACCAGTATCCATCGAGTTTTTGTAAAGGCCACAAAGGTGAATTAAATGGGTATACGATGGAGACCACCACCTCTGCACACTGTAGGACTTTAGGGGTAGCACTCATCTCTGGCGTCCACCACTCATTCCAAGATGCGGCATTGTTTGTAATTTATTGTTTTGGCCAAGAAAAGGAGAGAATTTTCAGAAATTTTGACTTGGCCTTCCCTGCTGGGATAGGTGTTATTCTACAGATCAAAAAATAAATGTGAAGGTTATGCCAACTGCCAAGTATACTGTTTTCCCTTCTGTGGCAATTCTGGCACTTCTGCTTCACTTAGTGGGGCTATTGGTGTTTCCAGGCATCTAAGAGTTATCCTAGCAGTGTGTTACCATTGTCTCCTGGGGTCCTTGCTAAGGGCTTAGACCGTGTAAGGTAGAAATGTGCTGTCAAATCAGAAAACTGTCTCTTAGCCAATGTAGGATCTGACCCACTTGACCCAGCACCTTCATAATCCGGTTCCATGTGTCCTGTCCCGCCTTCTGCTCACACAGCTGACAAGGCCCTGCAGCTCCTCTGTGCCCTCTACAACCATTTCAGGATGTTTATTGGAAATTCACTGAATCTAGAGCTTACCATAGGAAAAATTGAGTCTTTACGAGAACAGGTTATTTTTCTCCGTTGTTTAGATCATCTTTGATGATTTTTATCAAAATTTCATAATTTGCTCCATTAAGGGTTTGCATGCCTTTTGATAGCATTATCCCTAGGTATTTTTATATTTTTAGTTGCCACTGAAAAATATCCTTTTAAAAACTGATTTATAACTGCTTGTTCCTGATGTAGAAATGCAACTGACTTTTATATATTGATTTTTGTATCAAAACTTGTCAAACTTTTGTCTTAATTTTTCTGTAATTTCTTTTAGAGTTTCTACATTAAGAGAAAATTATATCTCTGCAAAATGAGACTTTTGGTTCTTCTTTTCCTTCCTTATTGTTTTTATTTTTCTTTTTTTCCTACTCCATTGAACTTGCTAGATCCCATAGTCAATGGCTAAATAGAAGTGATGGTAAGACGTATCCTTATCCTTTTCCTGATCTTAAAGAAAATGCTTTCAACGTTGTATCTTTAGGTTTGGTCTTTGCTATACATTTTTTTGTTTGCCTTTTATAAAATTAATGAAGTTTCATGCTTTCCTAATGTGCCAAAATATTTTTTTTAATCATGTATGGATATTGAATTTTCTTAAATGCTTTTTCTGATTCTATTAAAATAATAATCTCCCTTTCTCCTTTTAATAATGTGACAAATTATACTAATTGATTTTATGTTATTAAACCAACATTGCAATCTAGGGATAAGCTTACCTTACTCATGATGTATTAACTTCCTATATATTAGTGTATACAGATTGCTAATATTTTATTTAATTACTAACATTTTGCATTTTTGTTCAAGAGAATGGTTTTTACATAATTTTTATTTATTTGACTGTTCTTGTCAGGTTTGAACATCAAAATGCTAGACTTATAAAATGAGATGGGATGTATTCTTTTGGAAGAATTTTGTGAAAAAACTGAAATTATTTTTCCCTTGAATGTGTGGTAGAACCACTCTGTAAAGTTGTCTGGGTCTGATGTTTTCTTTGTGGGAAAATTTTTATTGACTTTGAATCATCTTTACTCAAGGAAAATATGTATTTCTTGGTATTTTCTGAGACACTAATTCACCAGCAGGTGAATCATAGTACTTTTACTTTACCAAATTATACCAGCATCATTATCCATGAGGGAGAATATACTTACTAAATTTCTACCAACAGTCACTAGAAATTACTGAATATTTCTGCTTCTTTGGTAGAATTCCTGGCATCTCATTAGAAATCACTTTGCAATTTATATGTAAGTGACAAAAAATAAATTGTCACTGTTGTCTATATATTTTATAAATCTGGATTTGGAAAGTAGTAACATTAAGATAGCTTACTAAACATGAATAAATTTCCTGAATGACAAAACTAGTGTGGGACTGATGTTGATTCAACCAGTTTTCAGATTCTTTAATAATTCTTATTTGTGCATTGCTTTATTTTCCTTTCACCATTCTTTGGCTGTGTTCATTCAAGTGAGGTTACTACAGCTGAACTCCATTTCTTGGACGTGGTTAGACTACATCAGGACTACTGTCACCTCTAGATTTAGATATAAATCTATCATTCTGACTTCCAGTTTCTGGCCTGACATGTGAAAAGCTTGGAAGTCATCACTCTTGTTGTCATAACAAGGAAAAAGCTGAACAAACTGAAAAATCAACAACTCTTCTTAGATGCCTCAGAGAATTGAAGTCACAGGGCAAACCATTGCCACAAAAACTAGAGAGAGAGGCAGATACTGAGAATCATAGCTCATGGGAGCAGAAGCCCAGGAGAAGAAGCCTGCAGCCGGAGACTGTACTGAGAGGAACACTTGAACTATAATGGACCAATTGCTGGAGGCTCAGTGTGGATAAATTTCTCACTTTTTTAAAAAACATACCTGCTATTTAATTTTATCCTACTAACTTTTGTTCTTTTTTTTTTGCAGAGGAAGATTTGCTCTCAGCTAGTATCTGTTGCCAATCTTCCTCCTTTTTTCTTCTTTTCCCCCTTCAAAGCCCCAGTACATAATTGTGTATAGTTGTAAGTCCTTCTAGTTGTTCCATGTGAGCCGCCACCACAGCTTGGCTACTGACAGACAAGTAGTGTAGGTCTGCACCTGGGAACCATACCCGGGCTCCTGAAGCAGAGCCCACTAAACTTCACTGCTACGCCATCAGGGCTGGCTCAAACTTGAGTTTTATCTCCAGGAGCCACACTAAGTTCTCAGAGTGAAGATCCAAGAAAGATCCCCTAGTGCTTCTGGCATGAGGAGGGGAAAGTAATCATTTTGAAATACGTCCAGAGCTCTCTACTCTCCTTAATAAAGGCCTGTCCTCAAGAGAAACAGTTTGCAAGGCTAACTGACCGGGGGGAAGGGAAATCCCCAACTCCAGCCTCCTCTAGCCTTCCTGTCTCACCTAAGACAGGGCAGGGGTGGGGAGAGGGTGGAGCTTAGAAGTACTTGTGAAACTCAGTCCAGGCCCCAGGCTCACTAAAAGACTAAGACCTAATCATAGGACTAGAATGATTCCCCTCCCCCCACATCTACCGCCACAGCAATAGGGCTCCTGCACAATAACGGTAAATTATAGCTAAAAAAAGTGCAAAGCTCAGACCCTATTTAAGAAAGATTCTCTAGGGAAACCCAAAGACAACAGGGGAGACAAAAACAAGGACACTAAAGGAAATTTTAGCCTCTGACACCTACAGATAAAACAAACATTAAACAGCCTAACTCCTAGTCAGATAAATCTATCATTCTAATATTGCATTGAATTTGTGTGGTCACTCAAATGTTGACTCAAAGGAGCAGGGTTTTTTGTTTGTTTGTTTTAGGTTTTTTTTGGTGAGGAAGATTGGCCCTGAGCTAACATCTATTGCCAATCTTCCTCTTTTTGCTTGAGGAAGATTGTCACTGAGCTAAAACCTGTGCCAATCTTCCTCTATTTTGTATGTGGGACGCTGCCACAGCATGGCTTGATGAGCAGTGTATAGGTCCATGCCCAGGGTCCGAACCCATGAACCTCAGACCGCTGAAGCAGAGTGCACAAACTTAACCACTGTGCCACCAGGCTGGCCCCTCAAAGGAGCAGTATTGACATTGTGTTGTTGTTTTATTCTTTATATGTAGTGCTGTTAAGCCACATCCTACATTTTATATAGTTCTTTTTCAACCTAGGTGCAGGATCTTACATTTAGCTCTGCTTAGTGAGCATTTATCCTTGTTAATGATCAATCATTTTTAAAGGTTTCTCAGGTCCCCCTTGACATTGTCAATTCCATGGACATCTGTCATTGTCTATTCTAGTTTCACATCATCTGAACTGGGTTAACATATCCTTACTAACTTTATTCAGGTTTTGATATCTGTTAAACAGCCCAAGAAACTTTTCTTCAAGCTGAATCAAACCCATTAATAATTCTCTTATACTTGGTCATCTGTGGTTATCCTTGGTCACAATGATAGGAACTTTCTATCAGAAAGACTTTCTCTATATACCTTGTGAAAAAGCTTGCTGGAGTTCGGATATAATGGGACAGTGTCAGTAGAGTATACAATCAGCAAATTACAATATAGAAAATGGCATTAGTTTAGTGTGGCAAAAAATGTACTGATTTCCACATTTGGCAGCTTCGACTTCTCCCTAATCAGACTGTTGTTTTTCATTTTCAGTAACGAATACGAATAAAGCCACATTGGGTGTTTGTGATAGAGGAGACAATTACAAAGAATTTCAGAAAACAGGATTCTGATAACAAATGTATAATAAAAATATAAGTAACAAATATAAGGCTTGGAGGAGATACACCTATTTTTATCAGAAGAGAATGGAGAAAGATATGTATAGCTGGTAGGTGCTCTAGAGCTTGGGTTCTGGAGAGGGACAACCTTGGTTAGTAAGCCAGCTCTGCTGCTTCCAGCTGCCGTTTACTAGTGACCTTGAGAAACTAGTTAGCCCCCTTAGCTTTCACATCTGTAAAATGTGGATAATAATGGTTCCTACCTCAAGCACTGTTGTGATAATAGCCACTAGAACATAGTAAGTGCTTAATATATGTTATCTATATCAATTTTCACAGAAAAATGAGGAAATCCTAGTATGGACAATATTTCTGGAAGACAAACAAAATGACAAAGATGGCAGGAAAGTAGAGTGGTTAGGGAGAAATGCTAAGTAGGCAGAAGACCATCACTTCCAAAAGGTATCCAGGATCAGTTTGCTATTGGACACCAAACTTTAAGTGGGCTACATTATCTCTATTATGAAGCTTTCCAGGAGCACGCAACCAAATGGAGCTGAGATTTGGAATGGTAGGGTGGGCAGGGATGAGGGACTGTAATAGGAAACTCCCAGGAGGGATGTGCAGTCAGTTGTTTCATTCTTCCCTTTTTATTACCCTGTATTGCGTTTCGGGTTACATCAAAATTCTGTTGTGAAAAGAAATGGCAACTTACTCTATAGACAACCCAAAGCCGGTTAGAACCGAGCATGGCAACTCTTTAGGAAGAAAAGTTAACCGTTAACTAACTAGTAAGAAAAGTTATCCAGTCAGTGGTCTTAGCTAGTTAAGACTGTAGGTCACTCATCAGGGTCCTATGTTTCCTTGAGATAAACATTAAATGATAAGTCTATCTAATGTGTTTTGGGGCCAAGGACACAATAATGTTACCATTTATTGCAAATTGTCTTGGTTACTTTTTAAAGCCTGCCTGTTACCCCTTAGTGGATGTCTTAACCAATTATGGACAGTGACACAAAGGTCAGGAGAGAGTCTGTGGGAGCCCTACAATTTTCAAAAACCTGATGCTAACATGATGTTACTCAAAATCCTTCAAATGCATTAGGAAAAACGCTTGTGTAAGATCCTCGGGAGTCTTAGGTGCAATGTGATATTTTGGAACATATTAATGTGATTTTCTTTTTTTTCCTTTGCTTTTCCTTGTTCATGAATTTTTGCCCATCCATCCATTACCTAGGAGAATGTTAAGATGGTTGCAATGAAACATTCATAGGAAACAGTGTTCAGCATTCACTTCTAAAACAGGATCCTACAGCTGCCTGAAAGAGCATAATGTTTAATTATAAGCATGTGGAAGAATTCCTTAACCGGGAGACAGAGAAGGATGAAGGCAGGTCGGATGGAGGCCTGTGAGAGACTTTCAAGACTTGGAGGAGAGGAGCAGAATCAGTATCCAGTGTCCGTTCAGCCTTGTTCTATCAGCACCATGCAGAGCAGAGCCAATAACACCCATGAGCCATCCCTTGCCCTCCAGGTGAGCACCCACTGCAGGTGACTGTATTGCCCACTGATTGTCCAACAGGAGAGTGCCCAGTTATGTCCTAAGACTATCAGCTTGTCTAAGTTACCTAGTGTCGGCAACCAGCTCAGGCCCGGGGTACTCATAAGCCCCTCAAAATAGAGGATGCAGCCCAGGACACCCAAGGAGGCAGTGGTGATATGGAAAGGTTTGGATGGTATTATTCTGATCCATCTTTTCTTTTTTTTTTTTTTTTTTAAAGTATATTGAATTTTACACTTTAATTTTATTTATTTATTTATTTTTTACCCTCAAAGCCCCAGTAGATAGTTGTATGTCATAGCTGCACATCCTTCTAGTTGCTGTATGTGGGACGCGGCCTCAGCACGGCCAGAGAAGCGGTACGTCCGTGCGTGCCCGGGATCCGAACCCGGGCCGCCAGCAGCGGAGTGCACGCACTTAACCGCTAAGCCACGGGGCCGGCCCTCCATCTTAAGAACTGTATTTCCCCTTCACCTGCCCTACCCCCCTTCCCCAGAAGAGGCAGTGGTGAAGCCTTTGGCCATGACAAAGGAATCATAATACTGCCATTAAAGGGAACAGACTTTCTTTTATCTCTCTGGTATCTATTTTCCTACCATTGTCCTGTGAATTAACTCTCAAAAAAATAGGTAATGGAATTGAAGTGGAAAAGAGTGGCAGAATATCTAATACCAGAGAGGAAACGTAACTTGGTGGAAGCAACATTATTTAATATTTAGAAGCACACATCTTGAAGCCAGAATCTGCAACTTCCTACTTTTCTGACTTTGAGCAAACTGCTCATCTGAGCTTCTGTTTTCTCATTTGTGAAGTGGAAATAATACCTTTCTCAGTTATTATGGGACCTAAATGGGATAGTACTTACTCACACCCACACACATAACCACACAATAAACCTGGTTACATCATTCTCATCTCTTGGCACTACTTTCATCCAAATTTATTGAGCACATATTACCTTTGGCTGCTGTAAGTTGGCTCCAATGCAGACAAAGATCTACGAGACCAGCAAGCAGGGTGATGCCTTCGTGTTCCTGGATCCCTAGTATTCACATACCCAACGGTGACTTTCCCCACAAGAGGAGTGCAGGAAGGGGACCATGATAATCAGCTACTGGTCTCAGATCCAAGAGATGTCTATATCAAAATATGCAAAAAGGGTCCTCAGGTCCAGAATGTCTATAAGTCACCTTGGTCTCGAGTTTTAGGTGAGTAAGGAAATAAGATTCTGTGCAAAATATTTGATTGCATGGTTTTTCTCTTATTTATTCTTTTACATGATGAAGATGTCTGCTTTTGAACATGTTACTTGATGTGTATTAGGTACACTGTATATCGGGAGATAGAAACCACAAACATGTCCTTTGTCCTTGGGAATCTTACAATACAGTGAGACACATTTATCCAGTGCTTTCCAAACATGCAGCCAGCACTGGAAAAACATGAGGCGAGGAGAAATCGTTATTCAGTGCTTGATTCTTCCTGACATACATCTTCAATCCAAATTGCCATTTTCAAAAAGACGCAATATGCAGATGTCCTTTCCTCAATGTATTTTCAAGGAGGCTGCAATATAAGGTAGAAAAAACTGCATAAACAAGAGTAAGTGGGGCAGAGGAAACAGAACTTAGGCCTGCATCTATAACTTGCTCACCACGTGGTTGGTCAAAACCACAACTTTGAGGGAAGAGGCCAAGAGGAAGAATGCTCTAATTTTATCAGAGCTAAAATCATGAAAGTGTCTCCTTCTGAGGAAAAAAAAAAAAAGAAAGAAAAGAAGGAAGGAAGGAAGGAAGGGGGGAAAGGGTGGCATTATACTTTACTTGCTAATTTGTAAGTGCAATTAAGGTTAAAGTCATACTTCCCTTCACAAGAAAACATGACCGAAAGTATTAAGAGCAAGAGAGCTTTGTTTGTAAAGAGCTTTTCAAGATGCTGTTTTTCTCCTGGAAAATGTGGTTTATCTAATTGATGGCTGAGGAAAACCATCTTTTTAAACTTCCCACTCAGTGAGTCAGCCTGGGGTGTGTCTGCTTGTAGCATCCTGTGAGATCCAGTAATCTAAAGTGGCATGACCCATGCAGCCCCTACTTCATGCGTCAAGCGGAGCTACCGGCGCTGGGAAACCAGAGGGAACCCGGTTTTCTAAACAGAGTGGTTAGCAAAATTGCATGTTATGAAGTAGGGCTTCATCCTTTAAAGGATCATTACCTATTTTAAAAAAGAACCTGTCGAATGAGTCCTATCAACACCCAGAAGTCTGCAATTGGTAGAAGCCAGGTAATTACTCCAACTGAAGGGCAAGTATTATCGCCTTCAGGTTTCTTCATGTTTACTTTAAAGAGAATTGCCATGCCACCAGCGGTTGCATTAAGTGGAGGTGAAATGGAGAATTTGGACAAGTTCTTTTCCAAACATAACTTGGGACACTGACAAAGCGTCATGAATACTGAGCCAGACAGCCAATGAAACATCAAACACTGAGGAAAGAAATTCAACAGTAGTCTGAAATTCTTAGCATCAGTACAGTGTTGCCCTGCACCATAACTCTTCTTTCCTAGAGAAGAGATGTGTGTGAGTAGGTGACTTAGGAGTGTTTTGGAAGAGAACAGAAGATAAAGCGTTGGAAATAATGTCTAGTCATCTTTGTTGAAAAAATAATCTACCTTCTCTATTACAGATAGGCCAGAGTAGACATTTATCTAGGCAGGATAAAAGAATGTAACAGGATAGTGTTTGGGATTCTTTAAAATTTATCTCATCAAACTCCTAGAGTTCGTTCTTTGAAATAAGATGTAGAGGCTGCAAAAAGAGCCACCAAAATGCAAGTGTTACCTCAGATTGAAGAGCCTTTACTCAAATCTTCAGGGGTTAATACATGAGGTAAATTAAGGTCTTGGGGAGAATGGATGGGACATCAGATAGGTTAGGTTTCAATGGAGGTGCCTAGGTCCGTATGAGATTTTTGTTTGGGGGCAGCAACAATGTATAGAGACTTACTTTAATTTATTTCACTTTTCTTATACAAAGATAAAAATGTATTAGACTCTGAGTGGCACAACGAGAAGGAAATGAGCTGAAAATACAGCAATATTTTAGATAAAAGAGGTATGACAGGAAAAGATCTTAACATTGGAATGAGCTAAATAAGATTATCACAACTTTAGATTTCTAAAAACCTTACCAAGATATGCAAACTATGTGCATCTAGCCACTTTTGGCAGAGGTTTCAGCATATTAGTGTTGAGAATGATCACCACATTATAGATCTAGAACGATTCTCCAGAGGTTTGAGCCTGAGAAAACATATGTTTCTTGGCTCTTTGGTATTTTCCTGACTGCTTATTAGCAACAGTGTAATTTTCACTGCTCTACAGTCCAAGAAACATCACAGTTGTATCCCCAGATCATGATGATCAGCTCTGGTCAGCTCTAGAGGGGAAAGTCATGGCCACTCATGAGAGACTGTGAAGTCCTTCTTCACTCATTGTTGGCTACTGGAAATTAAGACAAAGGACTGACACCACCCTATTGTGGCTACTAATAGAATTCCTTTACAACTGTGAATATCTAATGAATCCTTCACACTAGCTTTTGGACCTCTTCCTTAATATTTCCGAAAAGTATTATCACTGCAGATTCTCTGGTTTGCTTTTCTTTCTTTTGTTTTTTAGATTTCAGCTTCGTTGAGGTATAATTGATATATAGAATTATAAGATATTTAAAGTATGCATTATGTTGATATACATATACACTGTGAAAAGATTCTCCTTATGTAGGTAATTAACACACACATCACCTCGTATATTTTATGTATTTATTTATTTATTTATTTATTGGTGAGAACATTTAAGTTTTACTCTCTTAGCAAATTTCAATTATACAATAGAGTGTTACCAACAATAATCACCATGTTTTACATTAGATCATCAGACCTTATTCATCTTATAGCTGAAAGTTTGTACCTTTTTATCAACCTCTCCCTATTTACTCCACCCACCTAGTCCCTGGCAACCACTTTTCTACTCTCTGTTTCTATGTTTGTCTTCTTTTTTTTTTTTTTAAGATTCCACATATAAGTGATATCATGCAGTATTTGTCTTTGTCTGGCCTATTTCCCTTGGCATAATGCCCTCAAGGTCCATCCATGTTGTCACAAATGGCAGGATTTACTTCTTTCTCATGGCTGGATTATATGCCGTTGTGTATATATGTACATACATATATATATTACATCTTCTATATCCATTCGTCTGTTGGTAGACACTTAGGTTGTTTCCATTTCCTGGCTATTTTGAATAATACTGCAGTAAACATGGGGGAGCAGATATCTTTTCAATATCTTTTTTTTTTTACTTCCTTTGGCTATATATCCAGAAGTGGGATTGCTACATCATATGGTAGTTGTACTTTTAATTTTTTGAGGAACCTCCATTATGCTTTCCATAGTGGCTGCACCAATTTACATTCCCCCCAATAATGTACAAGTGTTCCCTTTTCTCTACATCCTTGCTAACACTTGCTATCTCTTGTCTTTTTGATGACAGCCATTCTAACAGAAGTGAGGTGATATTTCATGGTGGTTTTGATTTGTATTTTGATTTGCATTTCCCTTCAATGACCATTAGTGATGTTGAGCACCTTTTCATGTACCTGTTGGCCATTTGTATGTCTTCTTTGGAAAAATGTCTATTCAATTCCTTTGCCTATTTCTTATTGGATTGTTTGGGTTTTTTTTCTATCGTGTTGTATGAGTTGCTGTATATTTTGGATATTAACTCCTTATCACATATGTGGTTTGCAAATATTTTCTCCATTAAGTAGGATGCCTTTTCATTTTTTTGATGGTTTCCTTTGTTGTGTAGAAGCTTTTCAGTTTGATATAGTCTCACTTCCTTATTTTCCTTTTGTGCTTTTACTTTTGGTGTCAAATCCAAAAAATAATTGCCAAAAATTGATGTCAAGGAGTTTACCCCCTATATTTCCTTCAAGGAGTTTTATGGTTTTAGGTCTTATGTTCAAGTCTTTAATCCATTTTCAGTTGATTTTTGTGTATGGTGTAATATAGTAGACTAGTTTTATTCTTTTGCATATGGCTGTCCAGTTTTTCCAACACCATTTGTTGAAGAGATTGTCCTCTCCCCATTGTGTATTCTTGGCTCCTTTGTCATAAATTAATTGACCATATATGTGTGGGTTTATTTCTGGGATCTCTATTCTGTTCCATTGATTTATGTGTCTATTTTTATGCCAGTCCCATGCTGGTTTGATTACTATAGCTTTGTAATATAGTTTGAAACCAGGAAGTGTCATGTCTCCAGCTTTGTTCTTCTTTCTCAAGATTTCTTTGGCTACTGGGGGTCTTTCATGGTTTCATGCAATTTTTAGAATTGCTTTTTCTATTTCTGTGGAAAATGCCATTGGAATTTTGATAGAGATTGCAGTGAATCTGTAGATTGCTTTGGGTAAGTATGGACATTTAACAATATTAATTTTTATAATCCATGATCATGCAGTATCTTTTCATTTATTGTGTGGCCTAACATATGATTTATCCTGGAGAATGTTCCATGTGTGCTTGAGAAGAATGTGTATTCTGGTGCTTTTGGAAGAAATATTTTGTAAATGTATGTTAAGTCCATCTGGTCTAATGTATAGTTTAAGTCCAATTTCCTTATTGATTATCTGTCTAGATGATCTATCCATTGTTGAAAGTGGGGCATTGAAGTTCCCTACTATTATTGTATTGCTGTCTATTTCTCCCTTCTGGTCAGTTGATATTTGCTTTAAATATTTAGATGCTCCTATGTTGAATGCATAAATATTTACAAATGTTATAGCCTCTTATTGGATTGACTCCTTTATTGTTATATAATGACCTTCTTTGTCTCTTATTACAGTTTTTGGATTAAAGTCTATTTTGTCTGATGTAGGCATAGTTACCCCTGCAATCTTTGGGTTCCTATTTGCATGGAGTATCTTTTTCCGTTCCTTCACTTTCAGTCTGTGTGTTTTCTTACATCTGAAATGAGTTTCTTGTAGACAGTGTATAGTTGGATCTTGCTTTTTTATCCATTCAGCTACTCTATATCTTTTCATTGGAGAATTTAGTCCATTTACATTTAAAGTTATTATTGATAGGTATGGACTTACTATTGCCATTTTGTTATTGTTTTCTACGTGTTTGTAATTTCTTTATTCCTTTCTTCTCTTGCTCTCTTCCTTTGTGATTTGATGATTTCCTGTAGTCATATGCTTAGATTCATTTCTCTTTATCTTTTGTGTATCTACTATAGGATTTTGCTTTGTGATTATCATGAGGCTTACATAAAGCATCCTATATTTGTAACAGTATATTTTAAGCTGATAATAACTTAACTTCAAATGCATACTAAGGCTCTACGTTTTTACTCTTTTTCTCCATATTTTATGTTTTTGATGTCACGATTTACATCTTTTTACTTTCTGTATCCATTAACATTATATTGTAATTATAGTTATTTTTAATACTTTTGTCTTTTAAAATTAATACTATATTTATAAGTGTTTTATCCACCATTACAACCTTAGAGTATTCTGAATTTAACTATATATGTACTTTTACCAGTGAGATTTATACTTTCATATGTTTTCCTGTTTCTAATAAATGTGTTTTCTTTTCAGCTAGAAGAACTCCCCTTAACATTTCTTGTAAGGCCAGTCTGGTGGTGATAAACTCCTTTAGCTTTTGCTTATTTGGAAAACTCCTTATCTCTCCTTCAATTTTGGAGGACAACTTTGCCAGACAGAGTATTCTTGGTTGGAATTTTTTTCTTTCTTTCAGCACTTTGAATATATTATGCCTCTCCCTTCTGGCCTGCAACGTTTCTGCTGAAAAATCTGCTGATAGTCATATGGAGGTTCCCTTGGACATAACAAGTTGTTTTTCTCTTGCCATTTTTAAGACTCTTTCCCTGTCTTTAATTATTGACAGTTTAATTATAATGTATCTTGGTGTGGGTCTTTTTGGATTCTTCTTATTTGAAACCTCTGGTCTTCCTGGATCTGAATGTTTGTTTCTTTCTCCAGATTAGGGAAATTTTCTGCTATTATTTCTTTGAATAAGCTTTCTGCCCCTTTCTCTTTGTCTTCTCCTTCTGAGGCCCCTATGATGCATATATTGGGCCATTTGATGCTATCCCATAAGTCTCTTAAGCTATCGTCACTCTTTTTCATTCTTTCTTTCTTTTTGCCCCTCTGATTAGGTGAATTCCACTACCCTGTTTTTGAATTCACTGATCTTTTCTTTTGCTTGATCTAGTCTGCTATTGAACCCCTCTATTGAATTTTTCAGTTCAGTTATTATATTCTTCAGTTTTGTGATTTTTGTTTGATACTTTCTTATATTTTGTACTTCTTTGTTGAAATTCTCACTTTATTCCTTCATTGTTCTCTTGACCTCAGTAAGCATCTTTATGACAATTATTTTGAACTCTTTATCAGGTAAATCACTTATCCCCGTTTCATTAAAATTTGTTTCTGGAGTTTTATCTTGTTCTTTTGTTTGGAACATATTCTTTTGTTTCTTCATTTTCCATGATTCTCTGTTTCTATCTTGCTCATTTCCCAAACATTTGATGAAATGTTTTCATCAAATTCGAGCCTGATGGAATGAGATTATACAAAAGAGAAGATAACAAATGTACAATCATTTATTCTATCAATATATGCTATGAGAGAAAGAATACAGTTTTTAGCAAGTAGTTAGGGAGCTACCAAGTTGCCCACTGACTTAGACACAAGCACTAGCCTCACCACTCTCTCCAATCCTAATCAAATTAGAACCCGTTTAGCTAGAGTTTAATCTCCCAGAAGGTAACAATATTGATGTTAATTTGGTATGGCTCGTGCTAGTTCACAGCTCTGAGAAAGATAATCTCTACGAGTCTGTCTTAAGTGGAGCAGAAATAGACAGGAAGAGTCAGAGTAGCAGAAGCATTAAAAGATAGAACAAAACTTTCTCCATCTCAGTCACCACAGCTGATTGTTGTGATCTAAGGATGTTATTGTGATGTTTCTTGGTCTACAGAGCAGTGAAAATTATACTGTTGTTAATGAATAATTAGGAAAACACTGAAGAACCAAGGGACATAAGTTTTCTCAGACTCAAACCTCTGGAGTGTCCTCCTAAGTCTATAATGGGCTAATAATTCTAAATATCCTAAAATATAGAACAACAATAGCAATAAAACCACAGACAGTGTTAGAGCAAGGAAGTGGGAATAGGAAGACCCTTAGCTATGTCTGAATCCTGCTCGATAGTAGGGACTGGACTAGGAGTTTTGGAAATCTTATTGCCCAGCTATAGACATGAAGAGGAAATTCAAGGCAACTTCCAGTTTCAGATTTGACATGTAAAGAGTATGGAAGTCACCACTCCAATCTTAAAAACAGGAAAAATAATACAAACAAACTAAAATTCAATGACTTTTATTAGAATCATTGGAGAACTAAGGTCAGAGAGCAAACTGCCACCCTGAAATTTGGAGAGACAGAAGAATACAAAGAATCACAGCTGAGACCAGTTCTTTAGGAACAGAAGCTGCTGAAGCTGTATATTGGTAGGAAGACTGAAATCTTAATTTTAACAAATGGTTGGAGGCTGAGTGTGAACTAGCTTGAAAGTTAAAAAATCCTATTTGGCAGTCCAACCTGAGTAGTTGTCCCCACACTTCCATAGGTATTAACTCCAGGATTCCCCAAAATTTCTCATGATAAAGATTGGAGCAGAAGAAAAATTATGTAATTATTTAATAGATGAAGAGAAAGCATTTGACAAAATCCAGCATCCATTCCTTCATTAAAAAAAGAAATCTGTCAGCAAATTAGGGATGGAGAGGAACTTTCTCAACTTGATAAAGAGCATCTTCAAAAAAACCTATAGTTAACATCATACTTAATGGTGAGAAATTAGATGCTTTCCTCCTATCAGCAACAAGGTAAAAATGTTCTCTCTCACCACTTCTATTCAATATTGTACTGGAAATCCTAGGTAGTGTGATACAACAACAACAAAATAAAAAGTATACATATTGAGAAGGAAGAAATAAAACTGTCTTTGTTTTCAGATGACATGATTGTCTCTGTAGAAAATTTTTAAAAAGTCTTGGAACTAATAGCTAATTATAGTAGGTTTGTAGGATACAAGTTAATATACAAAAGTCAATTGTTTTCTCATCTACCGGCAATGAACAATTGAATATTATTTACAATAGCACTCAAAAAAATGAAACACTTAGATATAAACCTAAGAAAATATACACAGAATCTCTATGCAGAAAATTATAAACCTCTAAAGAAAGCAATGAAAGAAGTAAATGAATGGAAATATAATCATGATTTGGAAGACTCAATATTATTAAGATGGCAATTCTTCCCAACTTAGTCTATATATTCATTGTAACCACAACAAAAATCCTATCAAGCTCTTTTGTGGATATCGACAAACTGATTCCAAAGTTTATATGGAAAGGCAAAAGACCCAGAATAGCCAGCACAATACTGAAGAAGAACAAAGTCAGAGAACTGATACTACCTAACTTCAAGACTTATTTCAAAGCTAAAGTAATTAAGTCAGCATTGTACTGATGAAAGAATAGGCACATAAATCAGTGGTATAGTATAAAGAGCCCAGCAGTAGACCCACACAGATATAGTCAACTGATCTTTGACAAAAAGAGCAAAGGCAATTCAATGGAGAAAGGACAGTCTTTTCAACAAAATATGCTGAAACAACTGAACATCCATATGCAAAAATAAATAAAGCTCGACACAGAACTTACACTTTTTCCAAAAAATTAACTAAAAATATATTATAGATCTAGATGTAAATCACAATACTATAACTCTTCTAGAAGAAAACATAGGAAAAAATCTCAGAGACCTTGGGTTTGGTGATGAGTTTTTAGATACAATACAAAAACCACAAACCATGAAAGAAAATGTTGTCTTTATTAAAATTTAAACTTCTGCTCTGTGAAAGACACTTTTAAGACATTCAAAACACAAGACACAGACTGAGAGAAAATATTTGTAAAGCACATATCTGATAAAGTATGTGTTTCCAAAATATACAAAGAACTCGTAAGACACAACAATAAGAAA
The DNA here is from genome assembly GCF_057802395.1 of Ceratotherium simum simum. Lineage (NCBI taxonomy): Eukaryota > Metazoa > Chordata > Mammalia > Perissodactyla > Rhinocerotidae > Ceratotherium > Ceratotherium simum. Next base: position 16,997,565 of record NC_141900.1, read on the forward strand.
ACAAACAACCCAATTAAGAAATGGGCAAAGGATCTGAAAAAACACCTCACCAAAGAAGACATACAGATGCAAAATAAACATATGAAAAGATATTCAACATCACATGTGATTAGGGAATTGCAAATTAAAACAACAATGAAATACCACTGCACACCTATTAAAAGCTAAAATTTAAACAAACAATGCCAAATACTGATGATACTGGTGAGAGTGCAGAGCAAAAGGAATTCTCATTCTTTCCTGTTGAGAATGGAAAATGGTACAGATGATTTGGAAGACTGCTTGGCAGTTTCATACCATGCTAAACATAGTCTTACAATCCAGTCCGGCAATCACATTCTTAGGTATTTACCTAGGTTATACCCAGTTGAATTATGTCCACACAAAACAGCATGCTTATGTTTATAGCAGCCTTATTTGTAATCGCCAAAAACTGGAAGACATCCTTCAATAGGTGAATGGGTATATAAACTGTGGTATCTGTACAATGGAATATTATTTAGCAATAAATCAAAGTGGACTACCAAGCCACAAAAAGACAGGGAGAGTGTATGACCCAATTATATGACATTCTGGAAAAGGCAAAACTATAGAAGCAGTAAAATGATCAGTAGTAGCAAAGGGTTCTGACTTAGGGTGAGGCACAAGGAATTTCTAGGGCCGTAAAACTGTTCTGATGACATGGTGAACACATGATTATGCATTTGTCAAAATCCATGGAACTTTATAGCACCAAAAGTGAACATTAATGTATGCAATATTTTAAAAAATCATTTAGGAGGTTTGAGGATGCCAGGACGGAATTCAGACTGTGACAAGAGCATCTAACTGTATTAAAATATATGAAACAACCTTACTGTAGGAGTGGAGGGGAAAGGTGCTGATCTAAATAACTTTGGTAATAAATGGAATCTGTATGACTAAAGTCAAAAGGAACTGAACATAAAACTGTATTCTACTTGATAAAGTTGTTTCCCACTGGGTTATGAGTTAACAATTCTGATATTGCTACCCATGTATACTGGAATTAAACAATTGTGTAAGGATGGCAGATGGTGGGAGCCAGATTTTTCACTGTTGGAATGGGAGTTTCAAGTAAGTAACTGGAGGAGGCTGGAATGATCCACATGGTAATGGATTAGAGCTGGAGACATCAGAATGAACTCATGTTTAACTTAGTATAAATACTGATAGTTACATAAAGAAATACTTACAGATATGCATATGTATATAGGTCAGTATACATACATATATTTCTATGCTCTGTCAGCTGAGAAGCCCCAAAAGAAATGATAACCGACTAGCACAAGCACAGCTAGTGCTCAGATCTTATTGTCTAATACTATTCTCCAATAAAAGGAATGAGAGCCCCTTAGAGAAATGATTGAATCTTGGACTAGGACAGGAAATATACAAGATGAGCCTGAATGAAGCATTTTGTAGAGGCAGAAAGTAAGGAAATGCTCAAAAAACATAAAAAAGAAAAACCAAAACCCACATACATTGATAGGGATACGTCAAAGGTGCACAGGAGCCAACTGAAAGAGCTCCCGATGGCCAAAGCAGAACAATTTGAGCAATAAAATTAATAAAGTAGTATTGTATTATAATCCAAAGTACAAGACAAATATCCATGAGTCCAAAATGATACAAATACATGATCAAATAAAGTAACAAATGTGGGAGAAGAGACAATCTCTCATGTGGAAGAATTCCAAATAATATATGAAGGTACTTCTCTTTCAAGAAGGGAGAGTATAACTTTTCACTCTGAAGATCTGGGCTGTGCATAGTGCCTTCCTTCCAAATAGGACAGTATGAAAAGGGGGAAGCAAGTAACTTCACAGTGAAGAAACCTGACAAATGCTACCTCAGACAGGTGATCAAGGTCAATGTCAACAGCCATAAATCACACTAATGAATACCCTCGATATGATGTGAGGACAATGGCACTTGACCTCTGATGTCTTTCTCTGAATAACCCATTACCTCAGTCTTCTCATGAGAAAAACATCAGACAAATTCCAACAGTGGGCATCCTACAAAATACCTGACCAATATGCCTCAAAACTGTCAGAATCCTCAAAAACAAGAAAAGTCTGAGAAACTGCCACAGCCAAGAGATGCCTAAGGAGACGTGACAACTAAATGTAATGTGCTATCCTAGATGGGATTGTGGGGGAAAAGGGAGAATCCCCCGCTGCCCTTTCCCTTAAGGTTCTTATGGCTGGCCAAATAATTAACAAGACAGGTTAGCAGGAGAAAATAATACCAAGTTTAATAACATGTATACATGGGAGAAACCAGGGACACTGCGTTTCTCAACACAATAGCAGAAATTCTTGTCCTAAATACCATGTTCATCTAAAGACAAAGGAGGATCTTGGGGGTGGGGGGTGTCAGATACAGGAGATTACCACCAAAGCACTGTAAACAAGGGTAAGGTTATTATGCAGATTTAAGGCCTCACTTTCCACATTGATAAGTTTCTAGAAATGAGGTCACCCCCCTCTTCCCAAGACAGAGAGGGAGATACCTTTACAAATGGAGATTTCCTTTATAAATGTAAATGTTTGTCTGGCAACTCCTCGCAGGGCCATCCAGAGAATGTGGCCAGAGAGACAGAATTTCTGATAAGATGGGCTTGTTGGTGCCTTTCCTATTGTAACATCTATTTTGCATTATATTACAGCCATCAGATGGAAGATCTGTTCCAGGAAGGAGTTACTCCCTCTAATTCTTTAGGCAGTTAGTGGGGGAGGTCAAATGTCCATCAGAGAAAACAATCAGGGTAAAGACAGATATTTCAGGGTGGCCAAATCTTGATCTCCCACAGGATCTTGGAAGAGAAAGGGGGCATTAGGTATAAACTAAGAAAATCTGAATAAACTATGGACGTGACTTAATAATAACGTATCAGTGTTGGTTCATTAATTGTAACAAACGTACCAGACTAATGCCAGACATTAATGATAGGGTAAACTGGGTGTGGGATATATGGAAACTCTCTGTTTTCTCTTGTCAATTTTTCTGTAAGTCTAAAGTTTTCTAAAAAATAAAGTCTATTTAAAAAGTATGTTGGGGGGCCGGCTCCGTGGCTTAGCGGTTAAGTGAGCGCGCTCTGATGCTGGCGGCCCGGGTTCGGATCCCGGGCATGCCCCAAGGCACCACTTCTCCGTCCAACGGGAGGCCGAGTCCCACGTACAGCAACTAGAAGGATGTGAACCTATGACATACAACTATCTACTGGGGCTTTGGGGGGAAAAATGAATAAAATAAAATCTTTAAAAAGTATGTTGGGGAGATTCAACCAGAACCCAAGTAGACAGCTATTGTCCTGGGGCTTTCCTTTGTTCACATCCTGGAAATTCCCTATGCCTACTTCCTGTATTGGACTCCCTATATCTTGGATCCTGTGTCCTTCCTCCAGCTTAGTTTATTCTCTCATCTTGTTGGAGTTTATTGTCCAGTAGCTTTTTGATAAAAAGTGCCTGGAAGGTAAATGTTGCAAAAGGTTTGTGTTTCAAAATATCATTATTCTACACTTACCCTTGATTGGTCATGTGGCTGTGTATAGAATTCTAGTTTGGAGGTCATTTGTCCCTTGTCTTCTTACTTCTAAGGTTGTTGTTAAGAAGTTCAAAATCATCATAATTCTGGATCCTTCGAATTTGACCTCTTTTATCTCTCCAGAAGATTTGGGGAGCTATTTCATCCATTCCTCGTTTTGAGTCATTTTTCATTTATTGTACCAGGCACTTGATGGACATTTGTAATCTTGAAACTCGTGTCTTTTAATTATGGTAAAATATCCTTTATCATTTCTTTGATAATTTTATCTTCCTCTTTCCTTTGTCCATTTTTTCTTCTGGAAATCCCATCATTCAGATGTTGGACTTCCTGAGTTGCTCTTGTGATCTTAGTTGTCTCCTATTTTCCTTCTCTTTATTTTTTTGTTTTACATTCTGTGAAATTTCCTCAGCTTTATCTTCCAACCATCTGTTAATTAAAAAATAATATCATAGTCTATTAGTAGAAATTATATAAATATAAATACAGAATAGATAATATAATATATATAATTTAATGTATATATGTGTGTGTATATATGTAAAATTGTCTTCCTTACGCCATTCTCTCTCTCTGTTTCTCCCCCTTAAGCCATTTTCCCCCTTCTCTATTTTTCCCTCTGTTTTCCTCTATTTCACTTTTTCTTGATCATTTTCTTCCCCTTTCGATTTCTCTTTCTTCTTTTGGTTTTCCCTACTCTGTTTCCATGTCTTTCTCACTTTTAGTGCTTTCTCTTTCAATCTGTCTCTGCTTCCCACCTGTTTTGTTCTCTGTTTCTGCCCTCCTTCCTTTCTCCCTTTGTTTCTGTTCTCTGTTTCTTCCGTCTTTCTATTTCCCTGACCTTCTTGTATCTGCCATATTTGTTCCTCCTCCCTCATCTGTCTCTGTCTTTCTTCCTCTTTCTGTTTCTCTCACTAGATTTCTCTCCTCCCTTTCTCCTGGATTGACACCCTCATTAACACACACACACACACACTCCCTCCCCCCACACCTATATTCCCCCTCTTTCTCCGACTCTGTGTTTTGTGTCTGTCTCAGCCAATCTATAGTGATGCTATCAGCTGAGAATGCCTGGGGCACTCACCTGGGCCCATACTACTTGTGGTGAGTCCCCAGACACTTCCCCAACTGGAGCGAATGTTGTGACTGGACCCACCCTTGTGGTTGTTATTATGATTGCAAGACACACCTCAGCAACAACCATGAGGAAACTTTGAAAAAAAAAGATTTATTACTCACAGGTCCTGGAGGGCACACAGCAAGCCTAAGGGCCACGCAGTGAGGTTGCAGGTAGAGAGAGAGAGACAGAGGGACTGTGGACCCAGGGCTCTGCCTTATTGGGTATGAGCCTGGGGTGCCTAGGGTTTCACTTTTTATTAGTGAATTTAGAACATAAGAGTAGGAATTAGGGCACAGGAAGCGAAAAGCAGAGTCACTTAAGTGGTCAGTTATCTAGGTTTTAGAAAACGGCTTTCTAAAAGGGGAACTTCATGAGTAGGGGCAGCCAGGCTTCTTATCCAGGTGTCTTACTGGTAGCTGTGTCATAGAGCTGGCACTATGTTTATTTGAGTTAGATGTCTATGAAATGGATGCCTTCGCCATCAAAAGCCTAATGTCATACACTTTCATTACAATCAAATAGCTTAATGTCAGGCACTTAACACTACACTCTGTTTCACCACATCTCTCTGACTCTTTCTTCTCTTATTCTCTCTTTCTCTGTCTCTCTCTCTCGCCACTATTTCCATCCCATTCTCTATTCACACTTTCTATATTACTCCTTCTCTGTTTCTAATTATGTTTTTATTTCTAAAATATCTTACTTGTTTCTGATTATTCTCTAAAAATACATATAACACCTGTATCTTATTTCATGGATGCAATTTATTCTTATCTTTGAGGATATTATAATTTTATTTAGAGTTTTTTTCCCATGGGCACCCTATTTTGCCTTGACCCTTCCATATTCATTTTTTCTATTTTCTTGTTGGTTTTAATCTCTGTTTTTCACATTCGATACTTTCTGTTGCTACTTGGCAGCGTGTTTTTGTCCATTTATACTTAAGAATTTCGCTAAAAATCTAATTGAAAAGTATGTGTACAAGGGTAGGACTTGTTAACTAGTGAATTTCACTGTAGGATGACTGAGTAGGATTTGGCCAGTGTTTCAGGGGATCCACAATGTCAGTATCTGTAGGAGTTTTTCCTTTATCTAGTCATAAAGAAATCCTCCCTACAAATAAATTCTTCAATCCTCTCTATAGAGTGTATAATCCTAGGTAATAGATCCTGACACCGGGTCGAGGAAACGACCTGTGGGTTTCACCATTCATCATATTGACTATCATTTAAATCTCCTGTTTTCTGTATAGAAACTCACTTTCCTCTCCACTGTAGCTGGAGTCTGTATGGTCTATTCTTCCCAAAGAATAAATATCCAATCTTCCACTAGGTTGAAAGATACTGTTTTAGCCTGGGTTTCCTCAAAAGAAGAGCCTTAAACTAAGGCGTTAATAAGGGTTCAGAAAACACAAGTGTTAGGTGAATCAGGCAGGGAAGATGGGAGAACAATAAGAAAGGATAAAAGTATAAATTGGACAATTAATAGCAAAAATGTATGTCTAACACACCAAGGTTAGACTTAGTGATGAATTCTTTCTAATGTTTGTATAATAATTGCAATGTTAAAAATGTTGCAGAATATGGGGTCGGCCCCGTGGCGCAAGCAGTTTAGTGCGTGCTCTGCTGTGGCGGCCAGGGTTTTGCTGGTTAGGATCCCAGGTGCGCACACCGACGCACTGCTTGTAGAGCCATGCTGTGGCGGCATCCCATATAAAGTGGAGGAACATGGGCATGGATGTTAGCTCAGGGCCAATCTTCCTCAAGAAAAAAGAGGAGGATTGGCATCATATGTTAGCTCAGTGCTGATCTTCCTCACACACATACACAAAAAAATGTTACAGAATATAAAAATATGGAAATTTCCTACTTATTTCATGAAGCTAACACAAATGAAGAAAGGAGACTGGATATTAAAGGAATGAAAGTATAATCATGTAAGAATGGATAACTAGAATGTAAGGATGGTTTAAGATTAGAAAATTAGCAGAATGTGCTAGTCAATCAAGATCTTAAAAAGGCCTTTGATAAAATATCCATTCCTTTTATAAACTTCATAACCTAGGAATGGAGAGATATTTCTTTAACAAGGTAAAGAACCATTCTTAAGCCAACATTCAATATCACCCTTAACAATAAAACGTTGGAGACATTCAGACGTTAGAAATAAGATATGAGGGCTGGCCCGGTGGCGCAAGCGGTTAGGTGCGCGCGCTCTGCTGTGGCGGCCCGGGGTTCTCTGGTTCGGATCCTGGGCGCGCACCGACACACTGCTTGGCAAGCCATGCTGTGGCGGCGTCCCATATAAAGTGGAGGAAGACAGGCACAGATGTTAGCCCAGGGCTGTCTTCCTCAGCAAAAAAAAAAAAAAAAAAAGAGGAGGATTGGCAGATGTTAGCACAGGGCTGATCTCCTCACAAAAAAAAAAAAAAAAAAAAAAAAAAAAGATATGAATGCAGGCTAAAACCACAGCTTAATTTTGGTCTGAAAATTCAGAAGAGCTCATGGATTCTTAATCATTGTGAAAATGATATTAGAAAGTAACCACCTACACATGCCAACTTCTCATCATGTAATTACCTGGTTACTGAGGAGCTCTATTTTCATTGAAGCAAAATCTATGACCTCTCCAAAGCTTTCTAAAAGTTCAGAGGAAAGGGATGAGAGAGTGCTCAGGCCACTCAGGAATTTAGCAAAGTGCTATTTACGGAGTAGATTGGGAGGTCTTCATGTGTCAAGACTGAGAGGCTAGCCGCAGTAATTCCATGACTGTTGGCTTAGCACACACATTCCAGACACTCCCCAGGCCCTATTGGGAGCATGATTAGAGACATCTCATGTGATAGAAAAGCATTCCTCTTTGGCATTGTGACTAGTTGTGGATAGTCACATCTATATGATTACCAACTATGTTATGACATAAAATTCTATTTCACAAGGGTAAACACCAACCAAGTCCTGACTTGACAGATGAAAAACTTGTTTTGTTCTTTGCCGTTGGAATGAAACATTTTTAGTTTGCTAATATTAACTGCTGGCACTCAGTATTCTTCATACTCCTTTCAGTTCTCTGTTTATATTGTCAGGGCTAGAAGCCTGGGAGCTACACTTCCTAGACTCCCTTGCCAACAGAGTTTCGAATTTGTTCAAGGTTCCACAAATGAAATATACTCTCACAAGATTTGGAAGGCAGAAGAAGCAGAAGGCATCTTCTTTTTCTATGATAGTGAGTGGAGGTGTGTATTTCCCAGGCATGAGTTTTTGTAGCAGTTCCTGCATTCTACTGCCATTCACTTTCCTCGATGCCATGAAGAAGCCCTGAAATCTGTAGCAGATTTCTGAAGATTGCTGGCTCTGTGTGGCAGCAACTCTGTCTCTTTGTAGCACTAAACCTAAAACCAGTGACTTGCTACTTTAGTCTTTCAGTGGTTTTGTAAGCACCTAATTCTAACCTACAGTATTTTTTTCTATTAAACCTTAAACACAAATGACCATGGAAAAATACTAAATACTGAGTAACATTTAGTGCCAGAAAAGTAGACCCTCTAGAGAGGCAGATGGAGCTAAGGCAGAGAGAGAAGCTAGCAGAACGGAAGAGTTTAGAGTCTAGAAGGCTCAGGAAAAGACGAGATGGTGAGTAAGGTCAGTGAACTCTGATCCAAGTAGAGGCAGTCTGTTCTCTCCCCGTTTATACTGCTTGCAGCATGTGGGTAGGCCATGACTACAGAAAAGGAAGGCCAATGAGTAAATCTCACTTCATTCATTGAGTGAGAAAAATGCTTAATTACCCTCTTACTTCCATTAGCTCCCCGCAGGTTTCCACTCAGTAGGTCAGCCACATGTCCCCATCCATCTGGCAGCAATTGTCAGTCACCAAGCAAGTCACTTAATCTGAAGATAATTTCACCACCTAATCAGGGAGTTGTGATTATTAAGGGATTTCTAGTATGTGAAAGTGCCCAGCACAGAGCAGATCCAAAGCAAAGTTAAACTTCTTAGGAAAGCTAAGTAAGTTAGCCCGAGTGATGAATGCCAGCTCTTATTGGGAATTCTACTGCCTTGTGTAACTAGGGAATCCAAATCTGGCTCTTGTCACCACTTACCATGCAGAAGGCAAGACACTGGAATAGTTTTAGCATCTAAAACTAAAATATCAATTTTTAACTTGCAACTAAATCTGATAACGCAACCTTGTTCACTTCATCCTAGTTTTTATGCTGTCATGTCAGTTATTTAAAAAGTCTTGGAGTAAGAAAAAGTAAGTATATCCCATATTATCTCTCCAACTGAATGCACCCATAAAACCCGTCCAGATTCTGAAATTAAAAAATAGCAGGCAGGGGCCAGCCCAGTGGCATAGCTGTTAATTTTGCATGTTCCACTTCAGCGGCCCAGGGTTTGCCAGTTCGGATCCTGGACGTGGACCTACTCACCGCTCATCAAGCCAAGCTGAGGTGGTGTCCCACATAGAAGAGCTACAACTCTACGACTATGATATACAACTATGAACTGGGGCTTTGGGGAGAAAAAAGAAAAAGAGGAAGATTGACAACAGATGTTAGTGCAGGGCCAACCTTCCTCAAGAAAAAAAAAAAAAAGAGCATTTAACAAAAGTAGCAGGCAGATTGGAGAAGACCAGAATTTGAAGTACTAGAGAACCAGCAATGAGTTTAACATTTTTTACCCCCCAGTATCCTCCAACCTAGACTCAAGACAGCCCAAAACCCAGAGGTGGGTATTGACACACAAAGAGAGAGCTACAGGAGAAGTCCTCTAATTCTGGCTCAAGAAGCGAGAAAGGGATCTCTGAGTGCCTAGAGAGAGTGGAGTAAATCCATTACTTTTCTTTTTTCTTTTTTTGAGTTATTTTTTTTTTTTGTTCTCTTGCATCCCAGCTCCGTGGCAGTGGCAGCAGAGACAGCAGCAGCAGCAGCAGAGACCCACATGTGCCTTAAATTCTGAGGGAAGGAAATATTTGTCTCAATAACAGGACCTGTGGTCTCAAGAAAGTGGGGTGAACTCCCATTGCTTTTTTATTCTCTGTCCTCCTGCCTCTTAGCTGAAATATGATTGTAGTTGTGAGAAGTGTGCAGAGAAGCAGGGCAGATAAAACCCTGGTTTTCTGTCTGGAGGACTGAAAGGGAAGCCACAGGGGACCAAAATCCAGGTAGATCATGGAGAGAGAGGAGCTTGGGTAAGTGACCTCTGTAAATTTGTTTATAAACTCCTGGACTCACTCCCAAGCTTCATATGCATGAATTTGCCCCTAAATAGCACATCAACAACTTTAAGAACTAAAAGAATAGGAAGACCACTGCCCAGGTCCCAGACTGGCCACTGGGTGGCATAGATTCAAGGCAGATTCAAATTAGCTTGGCAAAGACTTTAAAAAATAGAACTGACATTGAAAGCGCCACCCACAGAAGACGACTTGGGCCTTGCAACATGACTCCAACTGGATCAATTGCCTAATAAAACAAAATGTCAACATTCTCCATAGGACTTAAACAAGACCCAGAGTTTTGTAATATGATTTTCAAAATGTTCAGGATACAATGCAAAATTATTCAGCATGTGAAGAAACAGGAAAATCTCAACTCACATAGGAAAAGATAATAACAGATTACAGTGCTGATATGGCAAAGATGTTGGAACTATCTGACAAAGATTTTAATGAAGATACTATAAAATGCTCCAGAAAGTAAGGGCAAATACTCTTAGAATTAATAGAAAGATAGAAAATCTCAGAAAATAAATAGAAGATATAAAGGAAAACTAAACCAATTTTATAAATAAAAATATAATGACTTAAATTTTAAAATACTTACTGGATAAACCCAGTAATCAAATGGAGATGACAGAGGAAAGAGACAGTGAGTTTGAAGATTGAACAATGGAATTATTCAGATTGAACAAAAAAGAGGGAAAAAAAGAAAAAAAAATTTGCAGAGCCTCAGAGACCTAAGTGACAATATCAAAAGGTCTAACATTCATGTCACTGAAGAACCAGAAAGGGAAGAGAAAGATACAGCACAAAAAAAGTATCTGAAGAAAATGTATTTAAAGAAAAATTTCCATATTTGGTGAAAGACATAAACGTATAGATTCAAGAAGCTAAGCAAACTACAAACAGGATAAACCCAAAAATCCACGCCCGGGCACAACATACTCAATTTTTTTAAACCAGAGGCAAGGAAAATATCTTGAAAATTGCCAGAGACAAACAGTGCATCACACACAGAGAAACAACAATTTGCATAACTGTATTTCTCATCAGAAACCATGGAGAAACTACAAAAGAAAATGGCACAGTAATTTTCACGTGCTGAAAGAAAACAACTGTCAATCCAGAATTCTATACGCAGAAAAAATATCTTTCAGAGATAGAGATGAAGTAAGATATACTCTACTGAAAGAAAACTAAAGAGAATTCCTTTCCAGCAGATCTGCACTAAAATAATTGCTAAATAAAATTCTTTAGATACAAGAAAATGATTCCAGAAGGAAACTTGGAACATCAGGAATGAAGGAAGAGCAACAGAAATGGTAAATATTTGGGTAATTATAATAGACTATTTCTCTCCTCATGAGTTCATTAAAATATGTTTGATGGTCGGCAGCAAAAATATTGCCTGATAGAATTTTTGATATATGTAGATGTAATAACTAAGACAACTACAACATAAAGGAAGGAGGGTAAAGCCTATATTATAGTATTGTTTATATTTTCCACTTGATGTGGTAAAATATTGATTTTAAATAGATTGTGAAAAGTTAAGTATTTATATTATAATCCCTAGATTAACCAATAAAAAAGTCTATAGCAAGAGATGTAGTAGAAAGCACAACAGATAAAATTGAATACCAAAAAAATATTCACATAACTCAAAAGAAGGTAGAAAAGAGGAAAGAATAATTTAAATCAGGTAGCAAATAGAAAAGATATAATAAAATGGCAGGCCTAAATGCAAAAATACTAACATTATATTAAATGTAAGTTGTCTAAACACACAAATTAAAAGAGAGAGATTGTCAAAGTGGATAAAAATATACGATCCAACTATATGCCCTCTATAAGAAACTTACTTCGAATATAATTATATAGATAATTAAATAAAAGTAAAATTATATAGATAATATAAATAAAAGTAAAAATATGGAAAAATATATCACATGCAAACAATCCTAAATTCAATGAGAAGATGTTGTATCTAGTGAACAATATCCCACAAAGAGCCTGGAGACAAAGAGATGGAGACGGCAGGAGCTCCATAGTTTGGTTAGTAAGGGCCATGGTGGAAACCGGCGTCCCATAAAACTATGAACCATCCCCTTATGCTCCAAATACATGATCATATGAGGCTGGAAGCTGGCTGAAATGGATGGTTTATCCATGGTCTCCCAAGAAAGTAAACCAATTTGGACTTGTTCCCACGATCTCATCTTTCCAAAAGACCTCTTTCTTGAAGATTAAACAATGTTCTTCTTCTCAATATTTGAAAAACTAGTATATCTTTGGAAAATAATGCTACCTCACCTAGCCCCCCTTCATTCCAGCTATCCTAGAGCCTATCATGTCTGTTTGCCAAAGGCACTTCATTTTAACATGATCTGCTTTTGCAGAGGCTGCCTCTTTCCTGAAGTTTGTTGGTACCATGCTTTGACTCCATTCCCTTCAGTATAGATTCAGGGTCCTATTTTTCACTCTCATATTTACACCTCTATCTTCCAAGGAGACAGGCTACTCTGTATTAGTGAGAGAGAGCATGATCTTCTTAGATCCTCCTCCTCCCAAAAAAGGATTGACCTGGATATTGTCTGATTCAAGATGTTAGGAATGATAGGCATTTTAAGTAGTTCAAGGTAGAAGATCAGTGTAGATAACAGCTGGGTTAACCTTCTCCTACTCTCACAGGGCAACTTTCCCTGAAGGCGTTAGAAACAAAACCAAACAAGTCTCCAGGAGAGGAGGAGAGAAGCCTCAGCAAGGTTATATCTAACTCTCATACTAGTCAGAAGGCCCAGAAGCCTGGAGACAGACAGTCTAGGCTTAATGGGGATAAAAGAATGGGCCACTACCAAGAAACGTTTTTGCTAGAGATCTGACTTTCTGTTAGGAGTCCTTAAGATTTGAGCATGCATGAAATTTTGTCAGAGATGTTGGTAGAAATCATAAAGGCAAAAAACTAACATCAAAACAAACAAAAAGAAACCAGAATTAGCAAGGGCTATTGTCTTTTCAAGGACAGTTGTGCTAAAAGCATTGGTCATTCATATGTGGAAAGTAAACTACCTGCCCTTTCTAGCTATGTGCACTATCATTACCTTGACTGGATCCTCCAGGCTACTGGTCCAGCCTTAAGATCCTGGCCTGAATTTTTGCAATTGTAGGGCTGGATATTTGGAAGGGAGTGAGGTCACGAACCGTACACTTACTCTCAAAATTACTCTTCTTAAGAACTTATTAATTCCTTGCTCAATCTCCCTCTGGCTTCCCACTGACCTCAGAAGAAAGCATATGTTCTTTAAGCTGGCTTTCTCCCAAAGCAAATTGGTTTCACTGTTCTTTGAGCAGGTCATGCTCATTTGCAACTTTATTCTGTTTCTCCGGCTGTTCCCCCAGCCCAGAGAGTCTGGTTTTCCTCTCCTTTCTCCAAATCATATCCATTCTGCTTCTTTGAAAAGTTGATCTTCTCTACATTGGGTCACAATATTTTTTCTTTCTCATTTTTTATAGCACTTGATTATACCTGCCAAAATAAGAAGCACAGACTGTCTAAGATTAATTACTTATTGTCTGTGTATATCTTGGGTCTACAAGTGGGTTTTAAATCCTTAGAAGCCATGGGCTCTGGCTTACATTTGTTTTCTTATTACTAAGGCAAAACAGTTGAAATTTATCTTAAAGTTCAAAAGTAAATGTCAGCTTATTTGTGAATAATATTCTATCCCGTGAATTATAGTTTTCCTTTGCATATATACATTTATGCTACTGGCATGCTTATACCTTGATCAAAATACATGTTCCATGTGCAGAGTAAGAGCAATGATTTTCTTGTTGTAACATGGAAAGTTGACACTACAGGTGTCATGGCCAATATCTGTGTAAGTTGAAAATTACGGGTACAGATAAAGAATCTTGGGGAACAGATTTTTACTATTAATTGATGTTAATCCTCTCCTAGTGATTGGCAATAAAATTTACTGTGTTCTGGAACGAGGCAGAGCTGCCCACTCTCACCACTCCTATTCAACATAGTACTGGAGGTTTTGGCCAGAGCAATTAGGCAAGAAAAAGGAATAAAAGGAATCCAAATAGGCAACAAAGAAGTGAAACTCTCACTATTTGCAGATGACATGATTTTATATACAGAAAACCCTAAAGAATCCATTGGAAAACTATTGGAAATAATCAACAACTACAGCAAAGTCACAGGGTACAAAGTCAATCTACAAAAATCAGTTGCATTTCTGTATGCTAATAACGAACTAACAGAAAGAGAGCTCAAAAAGATAATACCATTTCCAATTGCATCGAAAAGAATAAAATATCTAGGAATAAATCTTACCAAGGAGGTGAAAGACCTACACAATGAAAACTATAAGACCTTATTGAAAGAAATCGATGATGACATAAAGAAATGGAAAGACATCCCATGCACATGGATTGGAAGAATAAACATAGTTAAAATGTCTATATTGCCTAAAGGAATCTACAGATTCAATGCAATCCCAATCAGAATCCCAATGACATTCTTCACAGAACTAGAAAAAATAACACTAAAATTCATATGGGGCAACAAAAGACCCCTAGTAGCTAAAGTAATCCTAAGAAAAAAGAACAAAGCTGGAGGCATCACAATCCCTGACTTCAAAACATACTACAAAGCAATAGTAATCAAAACAGCATGGTACTGGTACAAAAATAGACACACAGATCAATGGAACAGGATTGAAAGCCCAGAAATAAAACCACACATATACAGACAGCTAATTTTCGACAAAGGGGCTAAGAACATACAATGGAGAAAGGAAAGTCTCTTCAATAAATAGTGTTGGAAAACTGGACAGCCGCATGCAAAAGAATGAAAGTGGACCATCTGCTATTGCCATTCACAAAAATTAACTCAAAATGGATCAAAGACCTGAAAGTGAGACCTGAAACTATAACTCATAGAAGAAAATATAGGCAACACACTGGTGTTTGACATTGGTCATAAAGGAATCTTTTCGGATGACATGCCTACCCAGACTAGGGAAACTAAAGAAAAAATAAGCAAGTGGGACTTGATCAGATTAAAGAGCTTCTACAAGACAAATGAAACCAGAATCAAGATGAACAGACAACCCACCAGCTGGGAGATAATATTTGCAAAACATATATCTGAGAAGGGGTTAATCTCCATAAAATATAAGGAACTCACACAACTGAACTACAAAAATCAAACAACCCAATCAAAAAATGGGCAGAGGAAATGAACAGACGCTTCTCCAAAGAAGATATACAGATGGCCAATAGGCACATGAAAAGATGTTCAACATCACTAATCATCAGGGAAATGCAAATCAAAACAACACTAAGATATCACCTCATGCCTGTTAGCATGGCTATAATCACCAAGACAAAAAACAACAAATGTTGGAGAGGATGTGGAGAAACAGGAACCCTCATACACAGCTGGTGGGAATGCAAACTGGTGCAGCCTCTATGGAAAATGGTATGGAGATTCCTCAAAGAATTAAAAATAGAAATACCCTATGATCCAACTATCCCGCTACTGGGAATCTATCCAACGAACCTGACATCAACAATCCAAAGAGGCTTATGCACCCCTCTGTTCATTGCAGCATTATTCACTATAGCCAAGAAGTGGAAGCAACCCAATTGTCCCTCCACTGATGACTGGATCAAGAAGATGTGGTATATATATACAATGGAGTACTACTCAGCCATAAAAAAAGACAAAATCATCCCATTTGCAACACCATGGATGGGCCTGGAGGGTATTATGTTAAGTGAAATGAGCCAGAAAGAGAAAGACAAACACTGTATGATATCACTCATATGTGGAATATAAACCAACACATGGACAGAGAAAACTGTATTGTGGTTACCAGGGGCAATAGGGGTAGGGAGTGGGCACAAGGGGTGAAGGGAGACATATATATGGTGATGGACAAACAAAAATGTACAACCCATAATTTCACAATGTTATAAACTATTAAAACATCAATAAAAAAAGCAAAATAAATTAAAAAAAATTTACCGTGTTCTTGTAGGCATTTTAGGTGACAGATGATATGCTGAATACTTTGCTGCCTAACTTGCATCAGATTTGCACTTGTTATTGTAAGGTTTCCATTGATTGCACTTAGATCCCGTGCTTGTTTGTTTGTTTGTTTTCAGGGAAACATTTGTAACAATGAACTTTTACTAAAAGTAGATGCTTTAAATAAAATGCTAATTGTAAAATATTACGCATTATAGAAACACATAAAGAGTAAAAAGCATCTTTTTTAGTACAGGGGCTGGCAAACTACAGCCTATCACCTGTTTTTGTGAGTAAATCTTATTGGAACCAGCCACTCCCATTCATTTATGCATTGTCCAGGGCTGCTTTTGCACTACAGCAGTGTAGCTGAGTAGTTGTGATAGACACAGTACGGCCAGCAAAGCCTAAAATATTTACTGTCTGACCCTTTATAGAAAAAGTTTGCTGACTCCTAATCTAATATGGCGTATATGCTTCCAGATTTTCTACATATGTACAAATATACATATGCTTTTTAAAAATCTTACTGAAATGTAACATTCACACTAAAAATCGCACAAATGTAATTGTACAGCTTGATAAATTTCTACAAAGTGAATATCCTCAAATAACCAGCACCCAGTTCAAGAAATAGGACATTACCAGCACCTCAGAAGTCTCCTGCATGTCCCTTCCTGTCACTACTACCCCTTAAGGGTAATTTTATCCTGCTTTTTAATGTCATAGGTGAATTTTGTCTGTTTTTGAACTTATGTTAAAGTGGAATATACATTATGTATTCTGTGTCTGGCTTCTTTTGCTCAATGTTATGGTTTTTTTCCAATTTTATTGAGAACTAATTGACGTACATCACTGTATGTATGTCAAATATTGTACGTATATCACTGTATGTATGTATGTATGTCACATCACTGTTTGTATGTCAAATACAGACAAATACTGTATTTGTCTCTCTCTCTGACATTTCATTTAGCCTAACACCTTCAAAGTCCATCCATGTTGTGGTAATGGTAGGATATTCTTGATTTTTTTCATGGCTGAGTAGTATTCCATTGCATATATATACCACAAATTCTTTATCCTTTCATCCGTTAATGGACACTTAGGTTGTACCATGTCTTGGCTATTGTAAATAATGCTGCTATGAACATGGGGGTGCAATATCTTTTTGAATTAATGTTTTCATTTTCTTTGGATATATTCTCAGAAGCAGAATTGCTAGATCTTATGGTCGTTCTATTTTTATTATTTTGAGGGAAACGCATACTGTTTTCCATAGTGGTTGTACCAATTTACAATTCCACCAACAGTGTGCAAGTGTTCCCTTTTCTCCGTATCCACACAAGAATTTGTTATCTCTTATCTTTTTGATTATGGCCATTTCAACAGGCATGAGGTGATATCTCATTGTGGTTTTAATTTTCATTTTCCTAATGACTAGTGATGTTGATCATGTTTTTATGTACCTATTAGCCATTCATATATCTTCTTTGGAAAAATGTCTATTCAGCTCCTTCATCCATTTTTTAATTGGATTATTTGGGGTTTTTTCTGTCAAGTTGTATGAGTACTTTATATATTTTGATATTAACGTTTTTTCAGATATATGTTTTGCAAATATTTTTTCCCATTCCATAGACTGTCTTTTAACTTTATTGATAGTTTCTTTTGCTGAGCAGAAGCTTTTTTAGTTTGCTATAGTCCCACTTGTTTATTTTTTATTTTGTTATTTGTGCTTTGGGTATGATTTTCAGAAAATCATTACCAGGACCCATGTCAAGGAATTTTTTTCCTATGTTTTCTTCTAGGCATTTCATGGTTTCAGTTCTTGTATTTAAGTCTTTAATGAATTTTGAGTTAATTTTTGTGAGTGGTGTAAGATAAGGGTGAAGTTTTATTCTTTTACATGTGAATATCCAATTTTCCCAGCACCCATTTATTGAAGAGACTGTCTTCTCTCTATTGAGTATTCTTGACTCTGTTGTCAAATATTACTTGATGGTATAGCCTTGGTTTTATTTCTGGGCTCTTGATTCTGTTCCATTGGTCAATTTGTTTGTTTTTATATAAGTACCATACTGTTTTAATTACTATAACTTTATAGTATAGCTTGAAATTAAGAAGTGTGATGCCTCCTGCTTTGTTCTTCTTTTTCATAATTTCTTTGGCTATTTGGATTCTTTTGTGGTTCCATATTAATTTTTGGAGTGTTTTTTTCTATTTTTCTAAAAAATACCATTGTAATCTTGGTAGAGATTGCATTGAATCTACAGAAGGCTTTGTGTAGTATTGACATTTTAACAATATTAATTCTTTCAATCCAAGAACATGGGATACTTCTCGATTTATTTGAGTATTCTTCTATTTCTTTCATCAGTGCCTTGTAGTTTTCAGAGTAGAGATCTTTCACCTCCTTGGTTCAATTTATTCCTAAGTATTTTATTGGTTTTGATGCTATTGTAAATAGGATTTATTTCTTTATTTCTTTTTCAGAAAATTTGTTGATAGTATATAGAAACACTACTGATTTTTGTATGTTAATTTTGTATCCTGAAACTTTACTGAATTTGTAGATGAATTCTAACAGCTTTTTGGTTGAGTCTTTAGGATTTTCTATATATAAAATCATGTCATCTGCAAATAGAGACAACTTTACTTCTTCCTTTCTAATTCTGATGCCTTTTATTACTTTTTCTTGCCTAATTGCTCTAGCTAGGACTTCCATACTAAGTTGAATAGGAGTGGTGAGAGTGGGCATCGTTGTCTTGTTTCTGACCTTAGAGGAAAAGATTTCCTCCTTTCACCACTGAGTATGATGTTAACCATGGGCTTGTCATATATGGCCTTTATTATGTTGAGATATGTTCCTTCTATGCCTAATTTGTTATGTGTTTTTATCATAAATAGGTGTTGAATTTTGTTGAATGTTTTTTCTGCATCTATTGAGAGGATTATATGATTTTTTTCTCTCAGTCTATTAATGTGATGTATCACATTGATTGATTTGAGTATGCTGAACCATCCCTGCATCCCAGGGATAAATCCCACTTGATCATGGTGAGTGATCCTTTTAATGTGCTGCAGAATTTGGTTTGCTAGTATTTTGCTGAGAATTTTTGCACCATATTCATCAGGGATATTGACCTGTAGTTTTATTTTCTAGTAGTGTCCTTACTGGCCTTGGTATAAGGATAATGCTGGCCTTGTAAAATGAGTTTGGGAGTATTCCCTCTTCAGTTTTTTGGAAGAGTTTGAGAAGGATTGGTGTCAATTCTTCTTTAAATTTTTGGTAAAATTCACTAGTGGAGCCATCTGTTCCTGGGCTTTTCTTTGTTGGGAGATTTTTGATTACTTATTCAATCTCCTTACTAGTAATTGGTCTATTCAGATTTTTTATTTCTTCCTGATTTAGTCTCGGTAGGGTGTAGGTTCCTAAAAATTTTTCCATTTCTTCTAGGTTGTCCAGTTTGTTGGCATATTGTTGTTCATAGTAGCCTCTTATGATCCTTTGTATCAGTTGTAACGTCACCTTTTTCATTTGTAATTTGGTTGATTTAGGTCCTCTCTCTTTTTTTCAAGGTGAGTCTAGCTAAAAGTTTGTCAATTTTGTTTGTCTTTTCAAAGAACCAGCTCTTAGTTTGGTTAATCTTTCCTATCATTTTTCTGTTCTCTATATCATTTATTTCTGCTTTAATATTTATTATTTACTTCCTTCTTCTAACTTTGGGCTCAGTTTGTTTTTCTTTTTCTAGTTCCTTAAGGCAGAGTTATTTGAGGTCTTTCTTGCTTCTTAATGTAGAAGTTTATTGCTATGATCATCCCTCACAGAAGTGCTTTTGCTGCATCCCATAAGTTCTGTTATGTTGTGTTTCCATTTTCTTTTGCCTCAAGAAACTTTTTAAATTTCTTCTTTGATCCATTAGTCATTCAGAAGAGTGCTGTTTAATTTCCATGTATTTGTGAATTTTCTAGTTTTCCCTTGTTATTAATTTCTAGTTTCATGCCACTGTGGTCATAGAAGATATTTGATTTAATTTCAATCTTCTTGAATTTGCTAAGACTTGTTTTGTGTCCTAACATATGGCCTATCCTAGAAAATGTTCCATGTGGACTTGAAAAGAATGTATATTCTTCTGTTTTGAGATAGAATGTTCTGTCTATGTCTGTTGGGTCCATTTAGTCTACAGTGTTGTTCAATTCCACTGTTTCCCTATTCATTCTCTGTTTGGGTGATCTATCCATTGTTTAGAGAGGTGTATTAAAGTACCCAACTATTATTGTACTGTTGTTTATTTCTCCTTTTGGCTGTATTTTTGCTTTATATATTTAGGTGCTCCAATGTTGGACACATAGATATTTACAATAGTTATGTCTTCTTGATGGATTGACCCCTTTATCATTATATAAGGACCTTCTTTGCCTCTTTTTTACAATTTTTAGTTTAAAGTCTATTTTGTCTGATATAATTATAGCTACGCCTCCTTTTTTTTTTTTTTTTTTTTTTGGTTACTGTTTGCTTGAAATGTCTTTTTTCATTCCTTCAGTCTCAGTCCATGTGTGTCTTTAAGGCTAAAGTGAGTCTATTATAGGCAGTATATTGTTGGATTTTGTTTTTTTTATCCATTCAGCCATTCTATGTCTTTTGATTGGAGAATTTAATCCATTTACATTTAAAAGAATTATTGATAGGTAAGGACTTACTATTACCACTTTGTTAAATGTTTTCTGGTTGCTTTGTAAATCCATTATTCCTTTTTTCTTATCCTTCTCTTTTTTGTGTGTGTTTTGATGTCTTTTGGTATCAGTATGCTTTGACTTCTTTATCATGTTCCTTTATGTAATTGCTATAGGTTTTTCCTTTGTGGTTACCATGAGGCTTACATAAAATATCTTAAAATTATAACACCATATTTTAAGCTGATAACAACTTAACTTCAATAGAATTCCTAAACTTTACACTTTTTCTTCTCCTCCCCTTCACATTTTAGGTTATTGCTGTTATAATTTACATATATTTTACATTGTATAACTAATAATAGCTTATTGTAGTTATGGTTATTTTTACTATGTCCATTTTTTTAACTTTTAAGCTAGAGTTGTATGTGTATTACACACCACCATTACCATATTACAGAATCTAACTTTGACTATATATTTATCATTACCAGTGGGGTTTACACCACCTTTTTATGCTTTTATGATGTTAATTTACATCCTTTTACTTCCACTCAACGAACTCCCTGTAACATTTCTTATAAGGCATATCTAGTGGTAATGAACTCTCTCAGCTTTTGTTTGTTCAAGAAAGTCTTTATCCTCTTTCATTTCTGAAGGACAACTTCACTGGGTATAGAATTCTTTGTGTACAGGTTTTTTTCTTTTAATATTTTGAATATGTCATACCATTCTCTCCTGGCCTGAAAAGTTTCTGTTGAGAAATCTGCCAATAATCTTATGGGGGTTCCCTTGTATGTAACTTCTTTCTTTTCTCTTGCTGCTTTTAAAATTCTTTCTTTGTCTTTGACTTTTGACAATTTAATCATAATGTGTCTCAGTGTAGCCTTATTGGATTCAACCTCTTTGGGATCATTTGGGCCTCATGGATATGGATGTCCATTTGTCTTCCCAGGTTTGGGAAGTTTTTAGCCATTATTGCTTTAAATATACTTCCTGTTCCTTTCTCTTTCTCTTCTTATTTTGGAATTCCCATAATGCAAATATTGTTTCTTCTCATTGTGTCCCATAAGTCGCCTAGGCTTTGTTCACTCTTTTTTTACTCTTTTTTTTTTCTTTTTGCTCCTCTAACTGGATAATTTCAAATGCCTTATCCTCCAGGTTACTGATTCTTTCTTCTGCATGGTTGAGTCTGCTTTTTGAACTCTCTATTGAATTCTTCAATCCAATTATTGTATTTTTCAACTCTGCAATTTCTGTTTCATTTTTTTTTGATGGTTTCCATCTTTGTCAAACATCTCATTTTGTTCATGCATTGTTTTCCTAATTTCACTTAGTTGTCTGTCTGCATTTTCTTGTAGTTTGCTAAACTTCCTTAAGGGGATTATTCTGAATTCTTTGTCTGACAGTTCGTAGATCTCCATTTCTTTAGGGTTAGTTATTGGAGCTTTATTAGTTTCCTTTGGTGGTGTCATATTTACTTGGTTTTTTGTTATCCTTGAATTCTTGCATTGGTATCTGAGAATTTGAGTAATTGGGCTCCTCTTCCAGACTTTACATGTTTGCTTTGGCAGAGACAGCTCGTCACCAGTAAGCTTGGTTTGGGTTTCGGGACATGTCTGCTGGTAATGTCTGTCCTTGGAAAGATGGGGCCTGCTATTTTGGTCCGTTTGGGGGCAAGGCAACTGTTCAAACTCTGAGGTCAGTCCTATCCAACTGTTGGATAGGACTGCTGGCTTGATTCCCTACCTAAGTGAGGTTGTAGGATGGTCTCCATGGTTACCTGGATTCTCCAGTCAGGCTTACTAGATGGTCAGGACTGGGTACTATATTCAATAGTGGATGGGGCTATGAATTAGCTTCCCTGCCCTGGCAGGGCAGCAGAATTAGACCCAGGGCCTGTATGGCTTGTTGTTTGGGGACCCAAATCAGGCAAGAGTGTATACTAAATTCCCTGGTCAGATGAGGCCACCAATTTTGCTCTACACATGGGGAGATCCAGGGGTTGTTCTCTCTGTCCAAGTGCCACTGTAAGCAGTGCTGTTGGATGGGCTATATAGCTTCCCATGTGCTCTGGTTGGGTTCCCTGGTCAGATGCAGCAGGAGAAGCAGCTCCAAATCCAGTAAAGCTCTTTGTTCATTGTCTTAACTCAAACCAACCCATGCCCCAAGTTCCCTGGCCAAACAGAGCCACTGGTTTTGCTCTACAGACTATCAGCTCTGCCTGCCTATCTCTCAGCTTGAGTGTTGCTGAATTATGCAGCTTTCAGGTGTTCTTGCCAGCCCTTCTGCTCTAACAGGGGCCAGGAGACATGCTCCACAGCAAGTAGGGCTATGTTTCAGCTCATTTGCCTGGGCAGAATGGGGTGGGGCCACTCAAGGGAACTCCCAATGTTATCCAAGCAGACTTTCTGGTCAGGAGGGGTCAGGCGCTACCCTCATCCTTGGCTATGGATTAATCTTCCTGCCTCGGCATAGCAGGGAAACCCTCCACATCTGGTACTGGCTTTGCCCTGAGGGCGATCAGCTCTGCCTACCAACCTGTCTCTCAGCTCTAGCATTGCTGGGCTACACAGTTTCCAAGTGCTCTTACCAGCCCCTCTGGCCAGATGGGGCCAGGAGATACTCTTCTCAGTGGATGGGGCTATTACTCAGCTCCTTGCCTGGGCGTGGGCAAACCAGGCTCTAGTGCCAGCAAAACTCCTCATTCAAGGGCCTGAATCATGCAGATCTGCACCCCGGTGAGTTCCCTGGTCAAAGTGTGCCACCAACTTGGGTCTTCAGATAAGCAAAGCTGCTGATTGGGATTACTAGTTGGTCACTGCAGGTATAAACTCAGTGTTGCCAAGATCTGTGTGCTGATTGTTGCAAGCCCATCCCTTCTTCTTCTTCTTAGTCAGATTCCCAGTGGTTGAGCCCTGCAGATTCCTCTGCAATCTCCATGGGGCAATCCCACAAAACAACCCTCAATGCTGGGGGGGTGGTTGTCCCCCTGGGCTCTCTTTTCCCACTAGAGAAATCAGAAGCTCAGAGGAGACCTCTTCACATGGTGCTGCACTGGCCTGGAGGAGGGGCACTGCAGTCAGTGTGTAACCACTTCTCTTAACCTTCTAATGCTGTCTTTCTTGGTCTTTGTGGTGCAGGGGGTTGCTTCAGCCTCACCCCCATGTTCTTGGATTCTCTCCATTGCGTTTTGTTCATAAATAGTTGTTAGTTGTTCTTCTTGTGAGGGGGAGTGTGAGTGTATATATATTATATGTATATAAAATATATATATATATATTGCAAAAGTATTACCACAATAAATTTAGGTAACATCCATCACTACACACAGTTACAAAAATTTTTTCTCTTGTAATGAGAACTGAGTTTTGTATTATTATCTTTTATCTTTCCCCTTAAGCCAGTTTCTTCATTTTATGAAAGTCATATCAGTGGAAAATAATTTATGTTCAATTATAATATATGCCTTATTTTTCTTGTCATATCCCATTGGGAATAAAACCAGAGCAAAGTTGAATAACATCAGTGAAAGTAGTCATACTTTTTCCCTTACCAATGGGAATTCCTTCAGTAATTCACCATTAAGTATGATGTTTAAAGTAGGCTTTTAATCAATTTTTAAAATCAAATTAAGATATAGTTTAAAAATGTTTAGTCTCACTTTAATTTTTTTTATATATATAAAAAGTAGCTTATCTTTAGTATAGTAACAGGAGAATTTCTTGCACTTGAGGTTGGTAAGTAAGAAAGGGGCCTTTACAAAACCTGGAAGTGAGGACACTCTCATTGGCTCTGAGTTTTAGAATGCTTCGTGAATGACCTAATTTTGGGTGCTTTAGTTTTAAGATCCAGCAGGAAATAACTCTGGAATATACACCCCTTGTACAATTCAATGTCTCTGTTTTGGGAGGGGCTGTTTCAAGTACAACATTGTTTGATAACAGTTTTACTATATAAAGGATATTTTTTAAATAAACCTAAGACCTAGCTGAAGCATGTTAACAATACATTATTTTTCAGTTTAGCATGAGATCATTGAAAACTAAATTATCCACATTATCTCAGGCATCTTATTATGAGTCCAGTTACTCAGAAGACTTAGTCAACATTGTTTCCTTTTCCTCTGCAACCCACATTCAGAATGTCATCAATTTCTCTCATTTTCTTTTCTCCATTCCTATCACTTTAGGTAAAGCTTTTATGTCTTGACCATGCTGACCACAAAGACCAATAAAAATGGTGTAGATAATAGACACAGGTTCCCATGTCTGGCCTCTGGGACAAAATCTAATTCAATAGGCCAACATAATGCTATCAATTGGTAGAGTGTTTAGGTCATATCGAAAGAGCCCAACCCATGTCTTGAAACAGAAATTGGAAATGATTATATAGGACATACTGTAGAACTCAATAGTCTAGAAGGCTCTGCAAAAGAAAGAAATATGATTTGGAAATTGTTCCACAGTCATAAAGAAAATATTTTGGCCATTCCAAGGGATGTTCCAGGCACTAGTTTGAGTCTTACTCCAGCTACATAACCCTTTCAGGTCAGTAGAAAGGTCAAAAATCTGGCCAGAGTTCAGAATGAACATACTTTTGAGATTTTTGAGAATTCAGATCTAAAGTCTGCAAAAACAGACCTTAAACGTTCTGGCCATTATTCATTTGTTATTGATACCATATGATTGCAATGACATTTGGTGGTGTAAGGGCAATACTGGCTGCCAAGACAAAAAATCTTGTGTAAAGCTTTCTGTTTTTGGCCACTCATGTAACAAAGATGTAATTTTGGTTATTTTCATTTTTTATCCCTCCAAAGCCTTGTCATTCCTCCCTTCAGTCTCCAACGATCCTATGCCAAATGGTCAAGATAGAAATTTTTTTAGATTCTCAGAGCCTATCTCCTTTAAGATTACAAGAAGATGCGAAGAAATCGTTTGACCTCTAATTTACTCCAAAGGTGAAACTTTACTTCTTTCTCTTTTCTAAGAAGTACCACCAGAATACAGTCTTAACGTTTTAGTGGTTGAGAAACTTGTCTGTAGAATTGGCTTTCTGCTGATGCTGTGGGGGCCCCCTCCTTGACACAGCTCAGTCTATTCTGGAGTTGGTAAATGCTTTTTTCCCCCAAGAAGGTGAAAGAGTAAGTTATACTCACTTGCTAAGGAAAAATTAAGTACTTAGAATTGCCTAGTTGCAATGATGTGTTGAATTCAATTCGTTGAAACAAGCAACTCCTGGCACGTGCACTTATGCCGGCCATCGGCTTATTCCTTGATGCTAACATTGTGGCTTTGTTTGGTGAACTAGTGGTCAAATTAATCCTTATTTGTTATTCAGACTGCCTCTTATTCTTCTAAGGGCCACAACCATCTGGCTGGCTCATTTGACTTTTGTCAGAAAGATCCTAAATCTTGAATTGTATTTGTTCAAGCACAAAATGAGGAGATGAGATGGGCAAAATGAAAGTTGCCTATAGTTGGACCATCCAGTGGGGTATATAGAATTCACATGGGTCTTTCCCAAGATTAACCATTTGGCTACAAGTGATAAGACAATTTCTACATTTTGGCAGTGTTTGGTGAGGGTGGGAAATTATCACATTTCATTAAAGTTTTGGTGCTACTTCTAAAGAAGTTGCTTCTTTAACAAGAAGAAGTGCTACCAGTGTTCTTCATATGAATGAGATAAGGGCAACAATTAATGCATAACAGCCTCTTCTCACTAGTGTCCAAAGACGTGAAACCTGGGAGGCATCCCAGACCCTTCCCTCTCCCTTCCACATCTAATCAGCCATGCTACTATGTCCTTATTGACTGAACAACTTACCCATGTATATTGTGGAACTGTTGGAAGGTGTAGATAAGAAAAGATAAATTCAGTTATCTCACCACTCAGACAATTTTGTGTCTTACAGAGTCAGGTGTTTCTGTTCCAGTTACTATTGCTGCATGACAAACCACCCCAAACTCAGTGGCATACAATTGTATGAAAATAACAATTGTATTCACAGATGTTGTGGGTCAGGAATTTAGTCTGGACCCAGGACATTCTGCTTGTCTGCTATACAATGTCTGGGGCATTAGCTGGGAAAACTCAAAGACTAGGGTGACTTATCATATGAGGACAGGAATCATCTGGGTGTATCTTCACTCACATGTCTGGCAGTTGATGCTGGTTATTGGCTGGGACCTCAGCTGGGCTACTGGCCAAATTGCCTATGCTTGGCCTGTGCATGTGGGCTAGTCTGGGCTTCCTCATAGCATACATAGAAGCTGCTTTCTGAGAATAAGTGTCATAAGAAGGCAAGGCAGAAACGCAAGGTGTTCTCACTATCTAGCCTTAGGCATGTGGCATCACTTCCATTATACTCTTTTGGCTGAAATAGTCACAAAGGTCTGCCCAGCTTGACTCTATAGCTTTTCTTTTGGGGGCTCAGAATAAGGAATCAGAAAAGCCTTTTCCTATTCACCTCTTATTCTTTAGAGGGAGTTTTAAGTATATACAAAGGAAAATTCAGGGATATTGTACTGTTTCCTAGGAGCCAAGAAGGAGACTGCGAAGAAGGAAGCATTGACATCTCACTACAGCAATACAAGGAGAGAGGTTCTCTTCAGTAAATGACAGATAAGATTCCTCTTCCCAGACTCTGATTTGGGAGACAGCAGAGAGATCATCAGGCAGATGTGCCTCTTGTTGCTGTCTCCTGCAAAGCACCAAGTGTGAGAAGTCTAACCCTCTGTTTCTACCTGGGAGCTCGGCAGTTACTCTCACAGGCCTGGAGGTATTTGGAGAGCAAGTGTTGCAGAGAAGACCAAGAAAACAAAAGGGACAGCTCTTCAGATCCGCCTTACTGGGAATATCACTCAGACACGACACCTGGAAAGCCCAGTTTTAACAAAGGTCCAGAGTCTTCTAACCCACTTCCTATGGAAGTTATCATGAACAACAGCAGCAGCAGCAATGACAAGAGCAACAAAGCAGCCTCAATTCTCTAATCCTGCAGCAGGGGTCAGGAACCCCCAGGGACTTAATAGAGATGCAGTCTTAGAATGTAAGTACAGGTGCTTAGGCCAACCAGGAAGATGGTAATAATTAGGTTATTCCTAGGTTGGGGTGAAAACTACATGATTCTGTGAGGTCCTTGAGTGCTTAAATGATGAATAAGGCAATAGTCATCCTAGAGGAAAATCTGGACCAGTGAACGTCAGCCGGATTAGAAACACTAAAGATAAAAAGAGAAACCAAAAAATTTTCCTAGGAGTAATCAGGCTTCCTTGCTTTGCACAGTTCCAATAATACACAGATTTCTGTTACCATACTTTAAATAACACCAGTCCCCCAACAACACAGTTCAGATACCACAATATATTAACTGTGAATAATTGCACAAAGAAGAAACTTCACTGTTAGATTTTCAATCCACAAATCACTACATAAATAACAGATCACATCATGATCAATGACAAATCACATCACTTCTTTCAAAGTCTATCGGTGATTGGTCACCTCACATCTGCTTTATGAGTTCACACACAGACAGCGAAGCATGTAGTTGTTTTACCTCCTTGTCTTTCAGGGATAAACCTACATCAACATTTGAAAAAATGGATAACTGAAAAAGGAAATTGGCTAAAAGACGAAGTGCAACAAGGAAACCAAAATTGATAAAGCTGCAAGTGAAATTCAAACTGAACGTAAGTGGAGTTATGGAGGAAATAGCTGTCTGCGGGAATGTTGACACTGTCACTGTTTGAGAGACTCTAGACATGCAGCCACAGGAACTCAGCGAAGGCAAACTTAGCGACACAAATGAGGAATACGGTTGTGATGAAAAGGATGAAGATGACCCAGAAGAAGGCACAGTGGCAAAAAACCTCACATTAAAGAAACCCTCAGAGGAACTGTGCTGTATTGAAAGCACAATGGATAAATAGTTGGAAACCGATCCAAATTTAGAAACGAGTATGACAATTCAGAGACATAATCAAGATGTGCACTCCACACTATACGTCATACAGGGAGAAGAAGGTGTGGACTGCTCAAACTGAGCTTGGTGAGATTTCTACAAAGAAAAAAACACTTTACTGCTCAGTGTTTCTGCTGTTTTAAATTTCAGTGTACTAAATAAATATTTTTAAATTTCCCTGTATGTTAAAACCTACAGTAAAAGAGTTTTTAATGCGTTGACAAAAAATCTTTAAAAGTCTCAGAACCATTGTAATTTTCCCTTCTTTGATTAATAAGATTGCCTTGCACAGTGGTTGTCTGCACAGTCGTTTTTATGGTCTCTCATTACTATACAAAGCAAGGACTGCCTGTATATCTGAGCTACAGTGGTAGCAGTGGGTAGGGAAACAAAATGGCAGATATGAAACAAAGCAAAACACCAAGGACTGTGATTGAGTGGTTGTGAAGAACATGGTTGGGGAGAATCGTGGGTATGCTTAGCAGGGAGCAAAAATAAACACAAAATTATCAGAAGAAGAAAGTTGAGAAGAGAACCTTTGTGTGGAGACAGACTCCAGGAGAGGTTTGGTTTAGAAAAAAGAGATTGTGAGCTTTAGAAATAGTATGATTATTTAGGAAAGATTCAGATATGTGAAATGTCAGCTATGACAGTGCACCAAAATTTGACAATTTGTGATATGGTTGGGAGGACAGGCACATAAACCACTGTTGGTAGAAGGAAGAGGAATACTTCTCATTCTCATGCCATTTCGTATACCGGTTACCATTTATTTAATGGGACAAATTTATTTTTTTAAAGTCTACCTTTTCTAAATCTGGCTGGTTTAAGCATGATTTCTTTTAAGACAAGTTGTTCTCATTGAGGATTTGCCTCTTTGATGACAAATGTCAGCTTTCTGCATCTTAAAGAGATGTTATTTCAGAATTAAGGCCGACAAAGGCAGTTGGAAGAGGAATATGTGTAAGAGTGTCCTAGAGGTCAGAAAAACAGAAGACCTTGTTCTAGGGGAGGAGCTCTGAACAGGGGGATCCAGCCAGCCGAGACAGAAGACTGTGCCCAGCGGGAGGGAACTGGAACTGATAGATTCCTCCCCTTCCCCAGCGCCTCAAGTAGGAAGGCTATTGTTCTGTAGTATGAAGAACAGTCATCATTCTCCACAGTTGATTGACATGATTTATTAAGTTGAATCAAGTACAGAAAAGAAAAGTTCTTTATGATAGGCCAGACTCCATGAGTGGGAATTTCTTGGAGTCAAATAGGGAGAGAATACGCCCCAGTGTTAAAGACTTTCCAGAGACTGCTTCTATTCCACTTTCCACCCCTCCCTAAATCACTCGCCAAAGAAATACTTCGCTGGACACTGAAGTGGTCACAGCTGTGGTCATAAGAAAACATCAGGATGTAAAATGAATCATTCTCTCTTTTAGTTAATGTTCGTTGGAGTATGCAGGCAGGGTAAAGGACAGGTGCTAAGATAATAAACATCATTAAAGTGATTGGAAGAGCTGCCAGTTTCCATGAACAAAATCTTTCCAAAGAGCTGTAATTATTTGTAAGGTCAATGAACTAAAATTTTCCCTGTATCAGTATTAAGCAAAAAGGTCATTAATGCTTTAGGGGACTGTAATGAGTCTGGAAGAGGTTGAATTGATCCTTCCCTTCTGCAGTTCTCTATCAGATCACCCTATGATCCTCCTCAACTGCCAGACTCCTGGATGGCTGAAGTAGAACCAGCAACTGACCAGCCATGCAGGGCCTGCAGTTACCCTCCACTCAACTGGCAAGGTCTCCTACGACTTATATAGACTCATCCTCAGATGAGGATCACCCCCCTTCCAAAAAAAAAAAAGAAGCCTGAGGTCAGTCCTTTATGCTAGCTGTAAAAAAAGAGAAGTAACTGCAGTCTGTTATTCTCTCAGTGTTGGAAAAAAATCTGCGAGTGTCCTAAAGCATCTAGGATTGCAGGTATGGAGAGAAGGTCCTCCAACCATAACAGAATCCCAATTTTGACCCTGAAGAAAGGAGAGAGGACAGGTCCACAAGGTGCTACAGGTGCTCATGTTGTCTCCAAACTTGGGGTTGTCTTTTACTTCTAAAGGGCCAGCTTTGGTGACCCTTTGCCATAGATGTCATCTCTCAGGAAACTGATAATAAACTACAGTGTTTCAAACTTGTACTATATCCAGGATGTGTGTGTGTGTATAATATTTTCTTATTTAAATCACAAATATGATAAATGAGACAATGATTTTCTCAAAGACACAGACTTAAGCTTGCCTGACCACCATTTCCAGGCAATGAGGATTCAGGTTCCTTAAGGAAAACTTTCCATCTTTAGCTCCTCATCTTCCAAAGCAACTCTAATCATCGTCTAGCCAGTTACTGATCATGCTGTTCTTTGAGCCCTTCCTCATGAGATCCTAAAAATCTGCCCTAAGCATATCCGGAGCTTTTCACCTAAGCATATCTTGCATCTCTCATCTCCCCACTTCAGCCCATCTAATGTAAGAAGTCACAGACATTCCCTCAGGAAAAGAAGTGCCTAGCTGCAAATAGTTCCCTTCAATTGATGTGTAGATAGCTCCATTAACATCACCCAAGTTTCAAAGTTACATTTTTCAAATTAGACCCAGTGCTTATAAAATACTCTTAATCTCTTTGTCTTTGTTCTCAGTAACAATATATATAAACTAATATTAATATAACTGTGCTGTGTTTTTAAGAATTTACCTTCATATATGAATAACAGATAATGGATAAGTTTATCAAAGAGACTTGTTATGCAGGAAGTTCATTATGAAGAGTTTAATGAGGAAAGAAATTCATCACTGAATTTGTGCATTTCATGAAGGGTGACGTAATCCAAATACATATTGTTAAGTTAAACGTTATTTCCACCACAAGAGAAATATCCACTCCTCTTTGTCCTAATGTAAAACTCCAGACTTGGCGTCCACAGATGCCCTTGGCTGTGAAATCTTCAACTCACCACCCTCAGGGTTCCAAACACACACCCTACCTCGCACCCCATGCAGAGTTTCCTCCTCTGCGCCCGCACAGCTGAGCTCCATGCGATGTTTTAGCAATCATAGGATCTAATTCCCACATCTTGTTCCGAGAGCTGAGATTTACGATCCCAATAAAGATTTCAATAGAAAGATGAGGGTAAATTGCTCAGAGGAACTTGGTTTAAAATGTTGCCCCGAAATTCCCCACTCAACACCCCATCTATCATGGGTCAAAATAAAAGCACACATGAGCTAATATTAAAGGGTCTAACAGGGTGAAAAATGTTTTGGAATTAGTAACAATCCTTTCCTAACAATGTATTATCTCTGAAATTACTTTTTGGAATAATGATTTAAAATTTTAAAAAATAAACAGGCAACGCTGTTAATAAGACGTTAATAGTGAGTGACTAAGAATACTCTGGAAGCAGACATCAACAAGGACCTCAACTTCTGAGAGACATTTACTTTTAACCATTTTA
The DNA here is from genome assembly GCF_057802395.1 of Ceratotherium simum simum. Classification (NCBI taxonomy): domain Eukaryota; kingdom Metazoa; phylum Chordata; class Mammalia; order Perissodactyla; family Rhinocerotidae; genus Ceratotherium; species Ceratotherium simum. The sequence goes on from NC_141900.1 coordinate 17,029,666, forward strand.
ACAAGCAAGTAAACTAAAATATTAATGAGTTTCTGATGTAAGAGACGTCTGGCTGATCTCTGATGGAGGCTCACCCAGATTCCCATGAAAACACCCGTGAAGACGCAGGCAAGAACGAGAGTGCACATCACCGCTGAAACATCAAGAAAGGCAGCCAGCCACATGCCAGAACCCAGGAAGATTTCCACTGTTAGCCCTATCAAACTCAACTGACAAACACAGTCAGTGGCTCAGGCCTAGAAACAGAGTAAATCTGATGGCTTGTGAAAGGGTCAGAGATATTTCATCTTGTTCCTCATTTCTGAAGAAAATTGGACTGCTCTTCATCTATCGCGTGGGTGTAGCTTTTAGAGGCAACCAGAATCATGTCTCCATTCTCCTTCTGCCTCCCCACTCACTTCCCTTAAATTATAAGTACCTCTCTCATACATTACATGTCCTGCTTTTCACCCTTCTGTAACAGTTTAAAAAGGCTAATTTGTGGAAGTAATATATACCTATTGGGGAAAATTTGGAGAATCAGAAAACTTCAAAAAAAGAGCTAATCACCAGAGATACCTGACATCAATATTTTAGCACACTTTACTGTCCATATATATTTTTACGTAGCTATGTCCTTCAGCAGCCCTTGATGCTGCCAGTGAGCTCTAGCCCCTTCACTTCCTCATCCTCCTAGAGGATGGTTTCACCCTCTCTTCTCTTTCTTCAAACCTCAACGTCCCCTCTCTGCTTCCTACTCTCAGCTGCAGACTTTGACTCTTATGCAGAAGCAATCAGAACAGATGTTCTACAAAATGCACCAGGCACAGACATCTGTCCCTTGCTCTTTGCCTTTCATCTGCTCCTAGGACGAACCCTCCACTTTGCACTGGATCCCATTCCCCTCTCCTCCTCAAGGACTATGCTCCTGTAATTATTATTTGCACTCCTGCCTCATCATTTTTTTCCCTCTTTAATGGGTCATTGCCAAGGGGAAAATATGCCATAAAAATCTCCATTTTAGAAAAACCTTATCTTAACCCCATACCTCTCTCAGCTCCTGCCCAGTTTTAAACTTTCTTATTTACAGAAGTGCTTGCAAGAGTTGTCCATGTCCAGTGTTTGTTCTTTTCCACTCTCCTCTTCTCTCTACAACCCAGTTCAACCTGGGCCACCATCACAGCCAAGTTGCCAAATCCGATGATCAGTGTTCAGGCCGGAGACAACTGGAACTTGCAGCAGCTCTGAGACTGTAGATCACTCTGTTCATCTCCATACAGTTTCTTTACGTGGCTTTTATGACACCACTATCACACTTCCTTGGTTTTCAGTCTACTTCATTGGCTCTTGCCTTTGCTGAATCCTTACGTTCCCAACCAGTACCTGCCACATAATTTTCAGGGTATGGTACAAAATGAAAATGTGGGGCCCTTGTTCAAAAAATTATTAAGATTTTTCAAGACATTGAGGGCAGAGCATTAAACCAAGCACAGGGTCCTGTTAAGCACAAAGTCCTGTGTGACTGCACAGGCCGTATGCCCATGAAGCTGGCCCTGTTCCCATCCTTACAATGCTTCAGTGCCCATGGGTCAGTGCTTGGCTATTCACACTTGCTCCATAAACCATCTCATCCAAGCCAACTGGCTTTCGATGCCACATACAGCAACAAGCCCCATTTTATCTTCAGCTCTAACCTTTCCATTTGACTCCAAATTCAAATATCAACTGCCTATTCTCCTTGTCTGTTTGATATTTTAAATGCATCTCAACTTAACACGTCCACAATGGAACTCTCATTTCTCACCCAAATCCCTCCCACAGCCTTCTCCACTTCAGTAAATATCAACTCCATTTTTCCAGTTGTTCAGGCTAAAATCATTACAGCCATCCTCAACAGTGCAATTTCTTTCCAATCTACCAGCAAATCCTATAAGCTCTACCTTCAAAATATCTCCCAAATCTGACCAGTCAGGACCTCCAACCGCTTGTAACCCTGGTGCCAGTCTCCATCAGGATTCCCCTGTTCTAGTAGTGTCTTCAGTCTATGGGGCTTCCACTTCTGCCCTTGATAGTCTATTCTCCACAGCTATCAGTCACCCTTTTAAAATTTAAATCATAGTTTGTCACTCCGACATGACAAACTTGAAAGCTTTGAATAGCTTCCCATCTCACCCATAATTTTTTTTAAAGTTTCTAAAATAGCCCAAGAGGCTCTGTGTAGCCTGCTTCTGGCTACCTCTCCAACCTCATTTCCTATCACTACCCCTTCAGTCACATCACTCAGCCCCATTGGCTTTCTGTTGTTCCTCAAACTATCTTCTGCCCTGTGGTTTCTTCAGTCTGGAATATTCTTCACTCAGGTATTTAATGACTTACTCTCTCAATTCAGTGAGAATTTGACTTAAATCACACCTCCTGAGAGAGCTTACTATATTGAACATAAAACTTGTACATTTCCTCAGATTCCCTTGATTTTTTCCTTTGTTCTGAAGATGCCACCTACCTCCCGGACCATGCCATACTATCACCATCTTTGTTGAGCCCCCAGAGATGACAAGAATCTGCAAAAGTCCTATCAGTTTCACATCTCCACTTATTTCTGGATTTAGATGAGTTGCCACACTTCAGAGCATGGGCTCTGCCTTCCTGGCTGGCCATCTAGGGGCCCAATGATATATCCCTGAAGAGCAAGGGAGTTAGCTCTTTGGTGGAGTCAAGCAGAAAAGGATAGAGAGTAGATGTAGAAGGATACCTGAAGAATAATCAGTACACCCTCTATCCTCTTACTCTGTTTTTTCTTTTTATCACAGACTGATGTTTTATTCTATATGTGTGTATGCCCTTGATGGCAAAGATCTCATCTTTTATGTTTATTGTGATGTCACCAACTCTTAGGCCAGGGACTGGCACACAGCAGGCACTCAACAGATATTTCTGTGAAAGAAGGAATGAAGATGCAATTCTATCTTCACGATTTCTCATCTTGTTTTTTCATTCAACACAATAGCTTTTGGTTTTCTTTTTAAGTGACTGAAGTATTCTTTCTAAAGGAGATAATGGCTTCTTCGGGGATTCTAATATAAATATACATGAAAGTAAAGATACTACTGAATTAAGTTGTTTAAGCAAGATATTTAAAGAGTATTAGTGATTTTATAATAAATGATGCTATCATGTGGTTTAATTGGTCAAGAAAAAAGATAAAGGTGTTTAGTGATGACTAGAGCTATTAGAAAAGGCATTTGGCAAGTAGATGGCAAAGAACCGTCAGAAAATTCAGAGCTAGCACATAAGCAAAGATACAAGGCAGAAATGAGCTGGTTGGGGGAAATGTTAGGGGAGGGAAATTTAAAAGGAAGAAGATTGGCCCTATTGGAACCCTTTACTTGGGAAATAATTAGGGCTACAGAGTGAAGAGGTAAAAGACTTGACAAGAGATAAAAAGTGTTGGCAAGGATGTGGAGAAAAGGGAACCCTTGTGTACTGTTGGGGGGAATGTAAATTGGTATAGCCACTATGGAAAGCAGTATGAAGGTTCCTCAAAAAATTAAAAATAGAACTACCTATGATCCAGCAATCTCACTTCTGGGTACGTGTCCGAAGGAAACTAAAACAGAATCTCAAAGAGATATCTGCACCCCCATGTTCATTGCAGCGTTTTTCATAATAGCCAAGACGTGGAAATAACCTAAGTGCTCAGCAGCAAATGAATGGATAAAGACAAAATGATACATATAATGGAATATTATTCATCCATAAAAAAGAAGGAAATCCTACCATTTGTGACAATATAGATGAACTTTGAGGGCATTATGCTGAGTGAAATAAGTTAGACAGAGAAAGATAAACACTGTATGATCTCACTTATATGTGGAATCTAAAAAAGCTGAACTCATGGAAACAGAGAGTTGAATGGTAGTTACCAGGGGATGGGGGGTGGGAAATGGGGTGATGTTGGTCAAAGAGCACAAACGTCCAGTTACAAGATGAATAAGTTCTGGGGATCTAACATAAAGCGTGGCGACTATAGTTAAAAATACTGTTACATACTTGAAAGTTGCTAAAAGAGTAAATCTTAAACGTTCTTACCATACATACAAAAAAAGGTAAGTCTGTGATGGATGTGTTAACTAAGCTTATTTTGGTAATCATTTTGCAATATATAAGTGTATCCAAGTATCACGTTGTCCACCTTAAAATTACACAATGTTATATGTGAATTATATCTCAATAGAGCTGGAGGAAAAAAATGAAGGAGAAAGTGTGAATCAAAACAAAAACAACCATTGTAAACATTTTTATTTATATGTTCCAGATATTTTCCTACTCATTCATGTAAATAAACATATTTAAATATATAATTATGAAAAATTACACTCACTACTGTTTAATGACCTGCTTTGTTGATGAAAAGTTCTATGAGTATTTATCAAGATAATTGTGTTATTGTCTCTTAAACTATTAGCATAATAATATATATTAATGGATTTTCTAATGTTGAACTGTCTTTATAGTTCAAAAGTTGAAGGGAATAAAACCAAAATTTTGGTCAGGGCATATCAGTTTTTTAATTTGAGGCTGGATTGGTTTGCTAACATTATAATTATAATTGGGATTAGTTTATAGATTTATTTTTGTGGGATATTTGTCAGGGATATTTTGTGGGATATTTAGTGTCAGAACTATGCTAGCTTTATAAAATAAATTAAGATAGTTTACATGTCCTTGTATGCCCTAGAACAGTGTTTTTCAAGTGATCTGTGGTTAAAGACCTTTTTTTTCCTTAGTTTCCAATCCATCATGCCTACTACTTTTGTTAAAACAAAATAAAAAGGAATTACTAGAAAAATGAAATAAAAAACCAAAAGCGATCAAAATACAAGTTAAATTTCTTCTTTATTAGATTTAATAGACATAAAATGACTCTGTCAAATTACTGTAAAAGTACTGATTTTCAATTGCTGTATCCTGTACCTGCAACAAACAGTTCATGACCGGCACCCGTAGTGGACTACACTTTGAATCGCCCTGCTTAAAGAAGAGGTTAATATTTTTGATGATGCACATGTATCAGCAAAAAAATGATGTTAGAACGTAACCACAATACATGTATTTTCATTTATCTATAAATTATGTCTATAACTAAAATTATTAATAATATTCTGGGTGCTTAGATTATAAATGCCCTATATTCTAATGATCTCATCCTTTTAATAGTTAATACACAAGGCACAATGTACACTTAGAATAAGGTTTCCTGTTGTCAATACTGTATGTAGGTCCCTAGTTTCCAGTAACAATTTTGATCATTTAACATTATTTGGGCAGATGTTTTTCATATCTGATGAAATCATCTTCATTTTTGCCTCATAATGTGATTGATGAAGGCTTTCCTTTGAACTACCAGTAGGAACAGTATCATATTAGGCATGCTCTCTTCAGTCTGTGGCTTCTATTCAGGAATGTGATCATGCCGCTTATCCATTTTGCAGGGGTTTATTTAGTGACAACTATGTGTTGTAACTCAGGAAAACTGCAGTGCTGTGTGTAAGGGAAAACACAACAGTGAGGGCACCACGTGGCACCCGTTTCTTCAAAACCTTTCTCTGCTGGACTGTGAGTGTGGCTGGGCCACCTAACACACCGACTCAGAGTAGGGGCCAGGTTAATCAGTAAAAAAAATACTATTAAAGTAAAATTTCTTTCTTTTGTTAGGAAAAAAATAAACACAAACAAAAGTTCTATTTTTCCCCCTTGCCGTATTGGATTTTTCATGCAGACTTCATATTAAAGACCACGGCTTTAAACAGGTGTCTCAAAGGATAGCATCAAGCATTTGTTTGTTTAAAATTCAGATTCCTGGGTCCCATCTCATAACTACTGAATCGAAGTCTCACAGAGAAGATGAGGTGGGGAGACCGGAGTCTATATGTTTACTAAACTCCTCAGGTGATTCTTGTGCACAGATATTTTGAAAACCAATGCTCAGGGGCAATTTTTTTAAAATTATGGGAATTATATATGATCCTTCAAACCCTCACACATAAAACTTGACATCCTTGTTGTGAGATAGTTTAGTACTTTGACATCCTTTTCCTTTTTTTTCCTATGGATATTAGCCTATTCTATTTTCTGGTTCTTCTTGAGTCAATCTTAGGAGCTTTATTTTCCTAGGATTTCATACATTTTAGCTGGATTTAAAAACAGTTATTTTGGGGCCAGCCCGGTGGCGCAAGAGGTTAAGTGCGCGCACTCCGCTTCGGCAGCCCGGGGTTCACAGGCCCGGATTCCGTGCGCGCACTGACGCACCGCTTGTCAGGCCATGCTGTGGCGGCGTCCCGTATAAAGTGGAGGAAGATGGGCACGGATGTTAGCTCAGGGCCAGTCTTCCTCAGCAAAAAGAGGAGGATTGGCATGAGATATTAGCTCAGGGCTGATCTTCCT